>NC_090653.1:124982844-125282844 GCF_040937935.1 Hyperolius riggenbachi | reverse complement strand
CGCGGGAGAGGACAGCACGCAGGAGGACTCGGGGAGCTGCGAGCCAGATGCCGGGAGAGGAGAAGACTTCTGTCAGGTAAGTGAATTGGTTTTTTTTCACAGGTGCATTTTTTTTTCTAGTGTCTGCTGCCTACATTGTGATTTTCTGGTCACTGCTGCCCACATTGTGATTTTTAGGTGTCTGCTGCCCACATTATGATTTTCTGGTCACTGCTGCCCACATTGTGATTTTCAGGTGTCTGCTGCCCACATTATGATTTTCTGGTCACTGCTGCCCACATTGCGATTTTCTGGTGTCTGCTGCCCACATTATGATTTTCTGGTGTCTGCTGCCCACATTATGATTTTCTGGTCACTGCTGCCCACATTGTGATTTTCAGGTGTCTGCTGCCCACATTGCGATTTTCTGGTGTCTGCTGCCCACATTATGATTTTCTGGTGTCTGCTGCCCACATTACGATTTTCTGGTCACTGCTGCCCACATTGCGATTTTCTGGTCACTGCTGCCCACATTGCGATTTTCTGGTGTCTGCTGCCCACATTATGATTTTCTGGTGTCTGCTGCCCACATTACGATTTTCAGGTGTCTGCTGCCCACATTACGATTTTCAGGTGTCTGCTGCCCACATTACGATTTTCAGGTGTCTGCTGCCCACATTAGGATTTTCTGGTGTCTGCTGCCCACATTGCGATTTTCTGGTGTCTGCTGCCCACATTGCGATTTTCTGGTGTCTGCTGCCCACATTACGATTTTCAGGTGTCTGCTGCCCACATTGTGATTTTCAGGTGTCTGCTGCCCACATTACGATTTTCTGGTCACTGCTGCCCACATTGCGATTTTCTGGTCACTGCTGCCCACATTGCGATTTTCAGGTGTCTGCTGCCCTCATTACGATTTTCAGGTGTCTGCTGCCCACATTACGATTTTCAGGTGTCTGCTGCCCACATTACGATTTTCAGGTGTCTGCTGCCCACATTACGATTTTCAGGTGTCTGCTGCCCACATTGCGATTTTCTGGTGTCTGCTGCCCACATTACGATTTTCTGGTGTATGCTGCCCACATTAGGATTTTCTGGTGACTGCTGCCCACATTGCGATTTTCTGGTGTCTGCTGCCCACATTAGGATTTTCAGGTGTCTGCTGCCCACATTGTGATTTTCAGGTGTCTGCTGCCCACATTACGATTTTCTGATCACTGCTGCCCACATTGCGATTTTCTGGTCACTGCTGCCCACATTGCGATTTTCAGGTGTCTGCTGCCCTCATTACGATTTTCAGGTGTCTGCTGCCCACATTACGATTTTCAGGTGTCTGCTGCCCACATTACGATTTTCAGGTGTCTGCTGCCCACATTACGATTTTCAGGTGTCTGCTGCCCACATTACGATTTTCAGGTGTCTGCTGCCCACATTACGATTTTCAGGTGTCTGCTGCCCACATTGCGATTTTCTGGTGTCTGCTGCCCACATTACGATTTTCTGGTGTATGCTGCCCACATTAGGATTTTCTGGTGACTGCTGCCCACATTGCGATTTTCTGGTGTCTGCTGCCCACATTAGGATTTTCAGGTGTCTGCTGCCCACATTGTGATTTTCAGGTGTCTGCTGCCCACATTACGATTTTCTGATCACTGCTGCCCACATTGCGATTTTCTGGTCACTGCTGCCCACATTGCGATTTTCAGGTGTCTGCTGCCCTCATTACGATTTTCAGGTGTCTGCTGCCCACATTACGATTTTCAGGTGTCTGCTGCCCACATTACGATTTTCAGGTGTCTGCTGCCCACATTACGATTTTCAGGTGTCTGCTGCCCACATTGCGATTTTCTGGTGTCTGCTGCCCACATTACGATTTTCTGGTGTATGCTGCCCACATTAGGATTTTCTGGTGACTGCTGCCCACATTGCGATTTTCTGGTGACTGCTGCCCACATTGCGATTTTCTGGTGACTGCTGCCCACATTGCGATTTTTCTGGTGACTGCTGCCCACATAAGGATTTTCTGGTGACTGCTGCCCACATTAGGATTTTCTGGTGTCTGCTGCCCACATTACGACATTCTGGTGACTGACTGCTGCCCACATTAGGATTTTCTGGTGACTGCTGCCCACATTACGATATTCTGGTGACTGCTGCCCACATTAGGATTTTCTGGTGACTGATGCCCACATTGCGATTTTCTGGTGAACTCTGCCCACATTACGATTTTCTGGCCCACATTACGATTTTCAGGTGAACACTGCCCACGTTACGATTGTCTGGTGAATGCTGTCCACGTTACGATTTTCTGGTGAATGCTGCCCACATTACGATTTTCTGGCCCACATTACGATTTTCTGGTGAACACTGCCCAAGTTACGATTGTCTGGTGAATGCTGTCCATGTTACAATTTTCTGGTGAACTCTGCCCACATTACGATTTTCTGTCCCACATTACGATATTCTGGTGAACGCTGCCCACATTACGATTGTCTGGTGAATGCTGCCCACGTTACAATTTTCTGGTGACTGCTGCTCACGTTACTATTTTCTGGTGACTGGTGCCCACATTACGATTTTCTGGTGAACTCTGCCCACATTACGATTTTCTGGCCCACATTACGATTGTCTGGTAAAATGCTGCCCACTTTACAATGAATTTACAGTGAAACGCTGCCCCATTACGATTATTTGGCACCTATGGGGGGGCCCCATCCAAATATTCGCAGGGGGGCCCAGTGATTTCTAGTTACGCCCCTGGTACTATGTATAGTACTGTATTGTATTGTACTACAAAATTGTATCATTAGTGGGCACCTTAAAACTATGTGATTTTATACCGGATGTTGTACCTAAGGCACCATATAGTTCAGAAACAACACTGGTGCTAGGTATTCAGTTTTAATAAATTGCCATTTCTATATTTCTCTGATTTTTTGTCAATTGGCTTCTCCTATACAAAATTAGACAGTAAACAAATTCAAATGCCAGCATGCAAATTACATAATAACAGTTTAAGTGTCATGTTACTAGCTTCCAACAAACGTTTTAACTTTTTTGTTTTTATTATCTTTCAGAACAAGTGTTAATAAATGCCAATCTATTCTGCAGTTTAGGCTTCCACAGGCCAAATAGAGAATGCTATGCCCAGCTGGACAGCCGACAAACTTCTCAGCTCTTGTCAGTATAATTACACCTCTAGAATCAGAGCACAAAAACCTTCATGTGTGTTTTATAACTGTCCTAAAGAGCTTAGATGTGAGAGTGGACAAGTATTAACTGAAAAGTTCATAACAAGCTAGAATTTTATCACCAGTAGATACAAATTAACCATAGGAAGTGCTAGCATTCTGGCCTCTAATTGTATGGAGTTTTGCAATAGGACCAGTGCCAATAGGGATAATGATGGGGATCAAAGCTGTAATCAAAAGAAAAGACATTTTGACAACTGCACTTTTGGTGCCTTGCCAAAGAAAGATTAGAATTTTAAACAGCTACAGAAAAGAACATCTTTCTGTTGTAGTCCAGTATTGTATATAATGCACCAAATTTAAATGTACTTGGAGCATAAAATAAAAGTTCAGCATAAAATGAGTTCATTATTCATATAAGATGCAGTAGTGTAACCACAAATCATGGGGCCCCCCAGTGTTAACACCCTTACCTACCCCTAATGGCCCTCTCAACATTGGGGTGCATCTTTCATAAAACAAGTGTGGTCATCATAATCGTCATACCCATATAAAGTGTAGCCACAAAAACACCCAATCTAAAAGATGGAGTCCTTTATTAGAGAGAGCGAAGTTGTATGTTGTGCCCCCTTACAGCTCTGGGGCCCCCTGCAGCCGCAGTTGCTGCACTCCTGTACTTACACCCCTGATAACATATATGTCATAGCATCATGACCAGCATCAATCCCTATTCCATATGCAAATGCTCTCATATGCTTTTGAACCCACCTTCCCCACTCCTGATATGTAGCCAAATCATACATAGGAAGCCCTCCCTGTATGGCAGCCCCCTCTACCAAGGACACCCATTTCCAAGAAAAAACAAGAACCCACAATTGTCTCTAAAATAATTTGATAGTGACAAAAGTTATAGATACAGAATACCCAGATAACTCATGGTGACCAAGAAACACTAGGTGATTATAAGGGGCTAAAAGAAACGAAAAACCCCTCTTACTAGGAAGGCAAAGTTATATAAAAATTATTGATTTAATCAATGTTTTTTCCATATTAAAAACATTGATTAATAGTTATGGCTCAACCAAATATTTCAAATCAAAATGACAAACATGAAAATAGCCTGGACAAGATGATGACGTGGTATGAAACTCAAAATTTCATTTCACTGTAAAAGATTAAACGCAGCATAAGAACTTCTAGGAAGAAAAATACTAGTATAAAGTTACTGTAAGAGTTAATAACAGTTTCCCAGTTAAGTTCCACTGGGAAATGCCAGAGAAAAGAGTTGACCCTACTTTTTCTGCAATAAACTAATGAAAATTTAGATTCAATTGAGTTGGCTACTGTACGATCTTCGAAAGAGGTAAACCAGCTATACCTTTCCTTAACTGCTTTTAGCTATTTTATATATTTTTTGGACATTTCCACTTCTAGTTGTTTTCAGATTACGCCTCTGTTGGGAGGTTCTATTTTTAGAGTAGCTCTTATCTCTAGGACAGCGCGGGGCAAACTACGACCTGTGTGCCGTTGCCGGCCCGCGTGCAAAGTAAATTCCTCTGTGTTACATGACGCCAAGTTGCCATGGAGATCTGAAGCAGGAAGTGGCAAGTAGGTGAGTGTTAACCCTCCGTTTTCTTCCGATCACTGCAGGGAGCGAGGGGAGGAATTTTAGCAATGTGGTCCACGGTCCACAGCTTGGGCCTGGGCTGTGCAAAGTTTGCCCAGCCCTGCCCCAGAATCTACCTAATTATCGGGAGTGCGACTTCTGATGATCCTCACAAGCTGGAATGGGGACAGGATTTCCTCCGTTAGCTGTATTGGTGGTGAAATTTGTGAGTGTATATTTTTGTATCTATCCTGGTGTTTTCTCTCTTTTGTGTTTTCCCCTTTCTTGTTAATTTAGGCCCACCCCTCAACAGACTTTGGGGAAAGAAGTGTAGACTTCAGACCACATTTCTTAAATGTTCTCTGATCCCCAGATATTACAATATATTATTCACAAATGGCTAATCTACCCAGTTAAATGCCTTTTCCACACCTGCCCGAGAGGCAAATGCATGGCTGACTAAGTTGACTAACATAGTTGATTAGATTTATAGCTTTGACTGTACTGTCTCCAATTTCTCTTCTAGACCTATCCCTTGTTTAAGCACTGCACACAGCTACTGCATATGGAACTATCTTTTTACTGTATTATTATTATTATTAAAACAATAAAAACAATAAAAATAACTCTTGCGCCTAGAGTTAATATTATTATTTTTATTGTTATTTTTATTGTTTTACTTTGTCCTTTGTATGGGCTCAGGAACACCAGTCCATATTCTCTATTCAGCCGTAATATTTAATCTGTTTTGCATCACCAGCGCTGCAATCATTATCTGATATTATTATTATTTTAATTACTGTTATTCGTGCCTTCAAAATATCTCTTGTTCACTCACTGTCTGCTTCCACTTTTTAAAATCAATGTGAGATGCCTAACCACCAGTGCTGCAATCATAGTTTTTTTTTTAATAACTACTACTAAATCCATTGGCTTTTCCCACTTGGGTTATTTTATCACCATCAATACATCTTCTTTAGTGATCTCTTCATCTAATTTATTTAGCTGTTTATATTTTGTTGTATTTATCTTTGAATCTTTGATATATTTATTATAACGTAGCTTTTGATTTAACTTTTTTCTTTTTGACAGGTTCAAGAAGTATTTAGGCTATGTAACGTTTTGTAATATTTTCTGAACACCTCTACTAGGTCTTCTGTTCTATCATTCATCTGATCTCTATTGTCTTTAAAAAGGATTTTATTTTATACATTTTCTTTGTTTATAGCCCTGGCTAACAATTTGCCCCTTTTGCTGGGAATACACGGTTCGTTTTTGAGGTGATTAGATGGGTTAGATAGATAATTTTCTACATGTCCGATCGCCGTTCGATCATTTTGCCGCTCGATTTGCCATTGAAGTGAATGGAAAAAGATAAGAAAAATGAGCAGAAGATAAAAGAATCGAGCGGAAAATTGAGCGGCAAAATCGGTTGAGCGGTAAATCGAGCGGAAAAAACGAACCATGTATGCCTAGCATAAGTCTCCAAATTTGTAGAGTGTTCTTTATGTTGTTTGGTGTATTGCCTCATATCATGTTATACTACTTCTATTATTTATTTGCATAAACTCTCTAACATTTGTTGAAAAACTTTTCTGTGAAGATGTATTTGCTCCAAATTAATAATTTCCCCAATAATACCCAGAATATCTGTATCTGCTTCCTCATCTATTTCTCATTTTTTAATAAATATTCCTGTAGGAGTGGGTCTCCTACGCTGCCACAGGAGACACATCTTATGTTGTATTAATCTCAAAGAAGATACAATCTCATTATTTATCTGTCTTCTAAATTCCTTACTTTGTAGCTTTACTTTAATCTCCACGTCTTAAAAGGTTTTTTTCAGGCTCTCAGTACACAATAAGACCATGGTCTTATATGGTAATCAAGCCTAATTTAGTTTGTGTACGAAATATAATCTATTCATGTATGAATATCATCAGAGGAAGAAAAGTATAGACCTTGGACTTTTAGCATCCTCTGTACATTTCATTTAATTCAACATCGTTCCATAATTTGTTTATTTAAAAGGAAAAATGTGGTACAAATTACTTTCCGGATTCAGGACAATGTTAATATTACCCAAACCACTGCCAAACCTTCTCAACTTTGTAGTATATTTAAAAAGACCAACAAAAGTTATTGGCAGCAAAGATAGACGCTAATGTATTCGATCTTATCTTACAATTAACCATATACTACCATATAATCATCCCTCAAATCAATCTACTGTAATAATCAAGGGCGGTTCTCCCATGATGCAGCCTGAATGACATGCATTAGGCAGCATTTTCCTAGAGGCGTCAACCGCCCACCCCCTCTCTGCCCCCGCCACTCATTTACTTTTTCTAAATACGCATCAGCCACCTCCTGCAGGAAGTCCCAGGTTCTCCCTCGCTACTAGATAGACCTCAGATCAGCACTGCATTGAAGAGAGGAGATGGCTCTGTAGCAATGCTTATACCGGAAGTAAACTTCCGGTATATGCATCGTTACCAGGGGAACCGTTCTCCACTCTTCACTGCGGCACTGATCTGCGGTCTATCCGTGGACTTCCTGCAGGAGGAGGCTGTTTTGACAAGGTAAACAAGAGGCACCCGGGTAGGGAGGGGATGGGGGTCCAGGAGAGAGTGCAGCCTGATTGGCTGCCATGTGTCTGCTGACTGTGATATAGAGGGTCAAAGTTTAGCCCAATGATAAGTATAGGAAATAAAGCGAACGCGCATAAAAGTTTGCAATTCGCAGCGGACGCGAACAGCGAAAATTCATGCGAACCACCCGCCGGGCAAGCCATTCGGGCCATCTCTAATACTTACCATAGTTATTGTTTCTATCTACGTAAGGTTTTATAACTAGAATGATATTTAGTGGAATAGTGGAAAATACTAAATTCCTCAAATAACTAAATATATCGATTTAAAAATTAATTTGTTAATCGATATGGTAATGGGAGTTTTAGGGTTAGGCACTACTAGGGGAGTTTATAACTGAATATATAGATTTAAAAAACAATTTGATAAACAATATGGGAGTTTTAGGGCTAGGCACTACTAGGGGAGTTTACATCTAGATATACATTAAAAATTAATTTGATAAACAATATGGGAGTTTAGGGTTAGGCACCACCAGGGGGGTCTGAGGGTTAGCCACCAACAGGGGGACTTAGGGTTAGGTTCCACCAGGGGGGTCTTAGGTTTAGGCACCACCAGGAGGAATTTAGGGTTAGGAACCACCAGGGGGATCTTAGGGTTAGGCACCACCAGGGGGGTCTTAGGGTTAGGCATCACCAGGGGGAATTTAGGGTTAGACACCACCAGGGGGGATTTAGTGTTAGGCACCACCAGGGAGGTCGTGGATCAGGCACCAACAGGGTGGTCTTAGGGTTAGGCACCACCAGGGGGGATTTAGGGTTAGACACCATCAGGGGGGTCTTGGAGTTAGGCACAATCAGGGGGGATTTAGGGTTAGGCACCACCAGGGGGGTCTTAGGGTTAGCCACCACTAGGGAGGATTTAGGATTAGGCACAACCAGGGGGAATTTAGGGTTAGGCACCACCAGGGGGGTCTTAGAGTTAGGCACCACCAAGAGGGTCTTAGGGTTAGCCACCACCATGAGATTTAGGGTTAGGCACCACCAGGGGGGTCTTAGGGTTAGCCACCACTAGGGATGTCTTAGGGTTAGGCACCAGCAGGGGGGGGGGTCTTAGGGTTAGGCACCACCAGGGGGGGGGGCCTAAGGGTTAGGGATAGGTAGAGGGAGGGTTCTGTGTGAGAGTAGGGTTAGGTTATATTGTAGTAAAATGTTAGTAATATTTACTGTTTTAATACAGTTATAACAAGCGTACTTATATTTTTTTTCATTGTTATAAATGATTTTTCAAGATTTTATTACATGAAGAAACGATAAATGAAGGTTATACACAATATTATACAATTATAACGATTACACATACAGTGGGGTGCGAAAGTTTGGGCAACCTTGTTAATCGTCATGATTTTCCTGTATAAATCGTTGGTTGTTACGATAAAAAATGTCAGTTAAATATATCATATAGGAGACACACACAGTGATATTTGAGAAGTGAAATTAAGTTTATTGGATTTACAGAAAGTGTGCAATAATTGTTTAACCTATTTTGGTTCCTGGACGTAGAAACTACGTCCAGGAACCATGCGCGCTACCGCGCGCTCCCGCGGCCGGTCGCGCGCGTGCGCGCACTCCTGGCCACGGATTCGGTAGCCAGGGAATCAATGTATCGGGCTATGGTGCCCGATCACTGATTCCTCTCCCCCGCTGAAAAAGCGACAGCTTCTCTCGGAAGCTGCGCCTTTTCTGGCTGTTCCCTCGCCGATGCGTCACTCTAAGCATGTGTTACGCTTAGAGTGACGTCATGTAAACAAACTCATGGCCGCCATCTTGTGGACAAAAAGTAATACTACAACTGAAATTAAAAATAAATTAAAATGAGCACACATTTACATTATAAATCTATTGTTTACCTCCCACCCTCCCAAAACTACCCAAATAAAATGTTTACTATAAAAAAAAAAACCATTACAATAAAAAAAAAAATGTAAATATTTACGTAAGGGTCTAAACTTTTTAAATATCAATGTAAAGATTAAATATTTCTATATTTTTTTTATTTTAAACTTGTTAATAGTGATAGATGCAAAATGGAAAAAATGCACCTTTATTTCCAAATAAAATATTGTCGCCATACATTGTGATAGGGACATAATTTTAACGGTGTAATAAATGGGACATATGGGCAAATACTACACGTGAGTTTTATTTATGGAGGCATGTATTATTTTAAAACTATAATGGCTGAAAACTGAGAAATAATGAATTTTTCCCGTTTTTTTCTTATTCTTCCTGTTAAAATGCATTTACAGTAAAGTGGCTCTTAGCAAAATGTACCACCCAAAGAAAGCCTAATTGGTGGCGGAAAAAACAAGATATAGATCAGTTCATTGTGATAAGTAGTGATAAAGTTATAGGCTAATGAATGGGAGGTGAACATTTCTCACGTGAAAACCACGGAACCTGAATGGGTTAAATTAAAACAGTGGGTCAAAAGTTGGGGGGTCGGCTTGCTTGCGAGTCATGTGGTAGAAATCCCCCCCGCTCCCGCTACGGCCACCACTGCTATTACCTTAGTGCGGCGCCGCTTCTATTCCCCTGTCCTGCTCGTAGTAACTAATTCACAGCAGCGCGCCCCACGGCGGCTGCTGTGATGAGGGAGGGAGCCGTAGATAGAGAGCAGTTCCCATAGTAATGGCGATGCACATCACCGCTACAGGAAGCCGCTCTCTCTACAGCTTCCTCCCTCATCACAGCAGCAGCCGTGGGGTGCGCTGCTGTGAATTAGTTACTATGAGCAGGACAGGGGAATAGATGCGGCGCCGAGCGGGGGGTGCACTACCTACCTATACTGGGCACTATACTAGCTATACTGGGCACTATACTAGCTATACTGGGGCACTACCTACCTATACTGGGCACTATACTAGCTATACTGGGCACGATACTAGCTATACTGGGCACTATACTAGCTATACTGGGGCACTACCTACCCATACTGGGCACTATACTAGCTATACTGGGCACTATACTAGCTATACTGAGGCACTACCTACCCATACTGGGCACGATACTAGCTATACTGGGCACCATACTAGCTATACTGGGGCACTACCTACCCATACTGGGCACTATACTAGCTATACTGGGCACTTTACTAGCTATACTGGGCACTTTACTAGCTATACTGGGCACTACCTACCCATACTGGGCACTTTACTAGCTATACTGGGCACGATACTAGCTATACTGGGCACGATACTAGCTATACTGGGCACTTTACTAGCTATACTGGGCATGATACTAGCTATACTGGGCACGATACTAGCTATACTGGGCACTTTACTAGCTATACTGGGGCACCACCTACCCATACTGGGCACTATACTAGCTATATCGGGACACACTGGGGGATCACATGGACAGCATTTCCTACCCCCGGCTTATATGAGGGTCAATCATTTTTTCCTGGTTTTTCAGGTAAAAGTTGGGGGTCGGCTTACATGCGGGTCGGCTTGCTTGCGAGTATATACGGTAGGCAGGTGCATAAATGTGGGCACTGTTGTCATTTTATTGATTCTAAAACCTTTAGAACTAATTATTGGAACTCCAATTGGCTTGGTAAGCTCAGTGACCCCTGACCTACATACACAGTTGCATCCAATTATGAGAAAGAGTATTTAAGGGGGTCAGTTGTAAGTTTCCTTCCTCTTTTAATTTTCATTGAAGAGTAGCAACATGGGGGTCTCAAAACAACTCTCAAATGGCCTGAAGAAAAAGATTGGTCAGAAATTTCAGCTTTCTGTTTCCACAGTTATGGAGCATTTTGAGGAAATGAAAGACCACGGCTCAGTCCAAGTTAAGGCTCAAAGTGGCAGACCAAGAAAAATCTCGGATAGACAGAAGTAACGAATGGTAAGAACAGTCAGAGTCAACCCACAGACCAGCACCAAAGACCTACAACATCATCCTGCTGCAGATGGAGTCACTGTGCATCGTTCAACCATTCAGCGCACTTTACACAAGGAGATGCTGTATGGGAGAGTGATGCAGAACAAGCCTTTTGTCTGCCCACAGCACAAACAGAGCCGCTTGAGGTATGCCTAAAGAAAACCTGAACTGAGTCAAAATAACCATACACAAGTCATACTTACCTTCCATGTGGTCTACTCCTCAGTGTCTTTCTCCTGTCCCGCGTCCTGTTTGTTCACTGTGATCAAGGGAATTTTCCGTTCTCCATTTTGAAAATGGCCATTATCCATAACAGCTTTCTGGTCAGCACACAGTTAAACTGTAACATCGCCCACTTGAGCCATAGGGAAACATGGACATTACCTGGTACATCAGTTTTCCTCTCAGCTATAACTGACAGCAACTGATCTTTTATTGACAGCAACTGATATATTTCAGATCTGACAAAATATTGTCAGAACTGGAAGGGATAATTGTAAGAAGAAAATGGTGAGCTTCTGAAAGGAACTGATGGCAAGGTAACTATGTAATGTTCATTTGAAGTTACCTCATGTGTTTATTTTAAATATTTTTACTTAGTACAGGTTCTCTTTAAGCACATTTAGACAAGCCAGCTTCATTTTGGAATAAGGTGCTGTGGACTGATGAAACTAAAATTGAGTTATATGGGCATAACAAGGGGCGTTATGCATGGAGGAAAAAGAACACAGCAGTCTAAGAGAAATACCTGCTACCTACAGTAAAATATGGTGGCGGTTCCATCATGCCGTGGAGCTGTGTGGCTAGAGCAAGGACTGGGAATCTTGTCAAAGTTGAGGGACGCATGGATTCCACTCAGTATCAGCAGATTCTGGAGACCAATGTCCAGGAATCAGTGACAAAGCTGAAGCTGCACCGGGGCTGGATCTTTGAACAAAACAACGATCCTAAACACTGCTCAAAATCCACTAAGGCATTCATGCAGAGGAATAAGTACAATGTTGTGGAATGGCCATCCCAGTCCCCAGTAGAGATGGCCCAAGCCTCCGATTTTAGGTTCGCGAACCGGGTTCACGAACCTCATCAAACCGTTTGCGAACTTGCGAACTTTCGTGAACCGCAATAGACTTCAATGGGGAGGCGAACTTTGAAAACTATAAACATTTATGCTGGCCACAAAAGGTATGGAAAAGATATTTCAAGGGGTCTAACATCTGAGTTTTTGCATGGATGAGTGGGATAGACGCCAAAAGTCCCGGGGAACAATCTGGATTTGACGCAAAGCAGCGTTTTAAGGGCAGAAATTACACTGCATGCTAAATTGGAGGCCTAAAGTGCTTTAAAACATCTTGCATGTGTATACATCAATCGAGGAGTGTAATTAGAGTACTGCTTCACACTGACACACCAAACTCACTGTGTAACGCACCGCAAACAGCTGTTTGTGTTGTGTCGGCCGTGCTGGACTGGTGCGCACCATGGCGAGAGTGCAGGCGATAGCGGTTTTCAAGCCCATATGGTCACCAGGCTGAGGTAGCTCAATGACAGAACAACAGTGATTGTCTAGCTGATCGAATTTGGTCTGTCCACAATGAAGCAACAACCTTTTTATCTTTGGTGTGCCACCCCCTGAGACACTCATATAGCCGGCGGTCATTGCTTCATTCTGATACGCAAGCCCCTTCACCGCGGCAAGGTAACGATCACAAAGCGGAATAGACACATGTACATGCCTTTTGTTTTGTTGTTTCAGCCGCAGTGCAGCAAGAAAAATTAGGCAGGCATGTACACGCACCAGAAAAATTATTATAGCAGCCGCTGCTAGCAGTGGCCTTAAAAACTCAGGAATCTGCCTGGAGTTCTGGTGGACCCTGTTGGTAGTGGTGGAGAAGGCAGTCAAGCGGCCTGCAGGCAGAGATGCTGTGTGGGGACCGACTTAGTCTTGGGGCAGACAGTCACACGGCGTGCAGGCAGAGATGCTGTGTGTGGGGACTGACTTAGACTTCGGGCAGGCCTGAGCGTGCTTTGCAGCCCAGGCATTCGTGGTCAGATGGACCCTTGACCCAAAGCTGTGTGCCAGAGATGTCACCGCTTGCCTTTCAACATCATGGTACAGTTTAGGTATAGCTTTTTTTGAAAAAAAAATTGTGGCCTGGTATCTTCCACTGCGGTGTGTGGCTCTGCTTTTGTGTGCTGCTTTTCCTCAGGTGGTCATCCCATTGCAATTTGTGCTTTGTAATCATGTGCCTTCGTAAGGTAGTTGTTCCTACGTGGGTCTTGGTCTTTCCACGGCTCAATTTTCGGTGGCAGAGAGTACAGATGGCATTGCTCTCATCTGAGGCAGACACACAAAAAAATGTCCACACCGCTGAGCCCTGGGGTGATGGCACTTTGGTGGTGGCGGCCGACTGAGTGTTAAGTGGGGTGCCAGAATCAGAGCAGGAGGAGGAAGATATGTCACGCTGCCATGCGGAAGCTGAGAAAGATGAGGTGTTCTGTGTTAAATAGTCAACTACGTCCTGACAATATTGGGGGTTGATGGCACGTGTCTTCATCTGAACACTGTACTTTGGTTGAGGGCCACACGAAATCACGACAGCGCGACCCCGAACAGACCTGCCAGGTGGCCTGCCTCTGGCTCTGCCTTTTGTTTTGTCCATATTGGGGGGGGGGGGGGGAATGAAGTGAAAGGTATGCACTGACTTGACTAATACAATGTACGGTTACACAGGTGCAGTGAACAGGTATGCAGTGACTGCTCGTACAACAATGTGCGGTTACAGAGGTGCAGTGAACAGGTTGCAGTGACTGGTATTACAAATGTGCAGCTGCCTGTCACACACACACACAGGTACCCTGAACAGGTGCAATGACTGGTGGTATTAACAATGTATAGTATAGGTATAGGTAGGTAGGTTCACTGAACAGTGAACAGATGCAGTGATTGTGATTACAAATGTGCAGCTGCCTGTCTCACACACACACATGGACTGCAATGACAGGTGCAATAACTGGTGGTATTAATAATGCGTGCGCTAACATAGGTATAGGTAGGTAGGTGCACTGAACAGTGAACAGGTGCAGTGATTGGGATTACAAATGTGCAGCTGCCTGTCACGCACATAGGTAGTCACTGAATGTGCTGGGCCTGGCAGTGGCACAGTAGGAAATAAGGTGCTAAAGGCCACTGCGACTGACTGACAGGGCTGTATATAATGCAAGTGGGCCACAAGAAAAAAAAATAGATCACAAGAACAACATTAGTTCTCAAAAGAGCTGTTGAATGGTGCTTTTTTAGCATTAAGAATCAGCAAGGAGCAAGCTAACAAGCCTACAAGAGCCTAACTAAGCTTTCCCTATAGCTCTCTCTGCAGCAGCTCTCCCTTCTCAAATTACTGCAGGCACATGAGTGAGTCCAATGCCTGACGCTGCCTGCCTTTTATAGAGGGGTTGGGGCAGCAGGAGGGAGTGTAGCCTGATTGGCTACAATGTGCCTGCTGACTGTGATGTAGAGGGTCAAAGTTGACCCTAATGATGCACTATGGGTGCCAATCGAACTTCCTCAAAAGTTTGCGGTTTTCCCTGATCGCGAACCACGGAAGCTCGCCAGGAACCGTTCGCCGGCGAATAGTTCGAGCCATCTCTAGTCTCCAGACCTGAATATAATTGAAAATCTGCGGTGTGATTTAAAGAGAGCTGTCCATGCTCGGAAACCATCAAACCTGAATGAACTAGAGATGTTTTGTAAAGAGGAATGGTCCAAAATACCTTCAACCAGAATCCAGACTCTCATTGGAACCTACAGGAAGCGTTTAGAGGCTGTAATTTCTGCAAAAGAAGGATCTACTAAATATTGATTTCATTTCTTTTTTGTGGTGCCCACATTTATACACCTGCCTTATTTTGTTGCAACAATTATTGCACACTTTCTGTAAATCCAATAAACTTCATTTTACTTCTCAAATATCACTGTGTGTGTCTCCTAAATGATATATTTAACTGACATTTTTATCGTAACAACCAAAGATTTATACAGGAAAATCATGACGATTAACAAGGTTGCCCAAACTTTCGCATCCCACTGTATATTATCGTTTTCCGTGTTATAAATGATATTTTCAGATTTAATACATGAAGAAACGATAAAAGAAGGTTATACACAATATTATACAATTATACACATATTATCGTTTTCAGAATTATAAATTATATTTTTAGATTTGTATTACATCATGGCAAAATTGCATTCTAGTTGTCATCTTTACAAAGCTAGGCAATCATACACTATACAATAGATCAGATAAATGACTGATTTTACTAATTGCAATCAATTAACTGGTCTAACACCTAGTACCAGAAGACAGTAGGAAGGAATACACAGAAATCTTGTCTAATATTGTTTGCGCCAGTGCAGCAGCTAGCTTTGTACTGTCCAATACACTGAATACAGGACACACATGGATTGCGTACTGTTCTTGCCCATAGATCCCTGAGCTTCTGTCAGCAGCAACAGTCTTAAGATGGGCAGGGCTAGTTTAAGCAGCATGGGGGTCCGGGGCAAAGGTAACCTGGGGGCCCCCTACCCTGAGGCAAAGTCAGTCACCCCCCTTCCCCTCCCCTCCCCGTTTACTCCTTGGAGCCAGCCCAGTGGTTGGGTCCCCCCCCCACAGAAAAATGTCATTGCCAGGGAGAATGGTGCCTCGAGTATAGGTAGAGTGGTGCCCCCAGTTTAGGTATAATAGTGCCCCCAGTTTAGGTATAATAGTGCCCCTAGTATAGGTATAGTAGTGGCCCCAGTATAGGTATAGTAGTTTGCCAAGTTTGTGTAGCAATAGAGGTGTAGAGGTAGCAACCGCATCAGGGCCCTTGGGCTAGAGGGGCCCCGAACGACCCACCCCTCAAACACAGTATTGGCTCTTTATTGGCCCTGTGCTGATAATATTCACTTTTATAGTTGATTTGAATAGTAGTGATCATTAACACATAGTTTCCTGTCCCCTTCTTGCACCTCTGACACTGTGATTGTCCTTGATCGGTTTTGGTGTGTTCTATCAACTGTTATCTATAGCACGCATGGGGGGCCCCAATGCTAAACTTGCACAGGTGGCCACGGCTTCTCAACTACGTCACTGGAAGTGTCCCCAGTAAAAGTATAGTAGTGCCCCCAATATAGATATAGTAGTGCCCCCAGTATAGGTATAGTATTGCCCCCAGTATAGGTAAGGTATAGAAGTGCTTCCACTATAAGTATATAGTGCCCCCAGTATAGGTTGAGAAGTGCCCCCAGTATATTTATAGTAGTGCCCCCAGTATAAGTATAGTAGTGCCCCCAGTGTATAGGTAGAGAAGTGCCCCCGGTATAGGTATAATAATGCCCCCAGTATAGGTATAGTAGTGCCCCCAGTATAAGTATAGTAGTGCCCCCAGTGTATAGGTAGAGAAGTGCCCCGGTATAGGTATAATAATGCCCCCAGTATAGGTATAGTAGTGCCCCCAGTGTATAGGTAGAGAAGTGCCCCCGGTATAGGTATAATTATGCCCCCAGTATAGGTATAAGAGTGCCCCCAGTATAAGTATAGTAGTGCCCCCAGTGTATAGGTAGAGAAGTGCCCCCGGTATAGGTATAAATATGCCCCCAGTATAGGTATAGGAGTGGCCCTAGTATAGGTATAGGAGTGGCCCCAGTATAAGTATAGTAGTGCCACCAGTATAAGTATAGTAAAGCCCCCAGTATACGTATAGTAGTGCCCCCAAAAATAGGTAGAGAAGTGCCCTCAGTATAGGTATAGTAGTGCCCCCCCCAGTATAGGTATAGATGTGCCCCCAGTATAGGTATAGTAGTGGCCCCAGTATAGGTATAGTAGTGCCTCCAGTATAGATATAGTAATGCCCCTCCCCCCCCGTATAGGTACAGTGCTTCCCATAATTGTTTATACCCCTGGAAAATGTACTATTCAACAAGCAGGTAATTTTTTGACGGGAAATGACATAGTTGTCTCCCAAAAGATAATAAGACAATGTACTAGAGGCATTTTTGTGGAAAAAAACATTTCTCAGCTTTTATTTACAATTGAACAAAAAGTGTACATTTCAAAATTATTCATACCCTTCTCAATAATCAATAGAAAAGCCTGTATTGGCTATTACAGCAATCAAACACTTCCTATAATTGCAGACCAGTTTTTTGCATGTCTCCACAGGTATTTTTGCCCATGTGCCATAGATCTGAGTGAATTCGACTTGCCTAATCTCCATGCTCCCATTCAGTGACTGACTAAGCATTACCTTGTACTCATACTGTGCTGCATGATCTGGTTTTTCTTGTATTCCTGTATTGTCTTATTGCTGTATGTGACCCCTAAATATTGGCTGTAACCTAGGGGGCCTGTAGGTAGAGAAGTTCCCCCAATTATAGGTAGAGAAGGTAGAGGAGTGCTCCCAGTATAGTTAAGGTAGTGCCCCCACCCAGTATAGGTATAGAAGTGCCCCCAGTATAGGTATAACAGTGGCTCCAATATAGGTATATAGTGATGGACTGTTCAACCAGCGAATACTTTGCAGCAAACAACGCGTGTTTGTGTCTATTTGCGAACATATGGCGTGTTTGATTCACCCCCCTATACATTATAACGGAGTCAAAAATTGACCCCTAACTCCAGAGTCAGCAGACACATGGCTGCCAATCAACTATCCCTCCCACCTGGACCGCTGCCCCCACCTATCAGAAAGCCAGCACTGCACAACCTGGACTGCCGCCCCCACCTATCAGAAAGCCAGCACTGCAGCCATTTTAGGCTCCGTTTCCACTAGCCGTCGCACGTCCGACGAGACACGCGGCAGCACTTCCTGTTGTGCGAGTACACAGCCGAATCCCGGAAGCCATGCATGCATGGCTATGTAATTCGCTGCTACAATGCTACAATGTCTGCCATGGGGATAATGCAGCAGCCGTCCGAATTGCTTGCCATAGCGGTTCGGACGGCTGCTGCATTATCCCCTATGGCAGAGTTTTCCACCGTGATTTGCCTGCGGGGAAACTCTGTGGATTCAGCCCGATTAGTGGAAACGGGCTCTTACACTCTGACTGTGGGTGCTGTGAAGGAGACTAGGGACAGAGGAAAGCGTTAGTTAGGCCTATGTTCTGTGTCCCAAGTGGAGTTTCTTGCTGCTACAGTACCAATTCTTCATCTACATAACATAGCCTTCTAAAGGCTGTGTTTTGATCACGTGATATTGCTGTTCAGTGTGTTCACACAGTGCTCTGGTGGACAGGTGTAGTCAGTGCTTAGTGCCAGTGGTGTACCTACCATAAGGCTGCAGGTGCTCACAGCCCCGGGTGTAGCCATGGATAGGGATGCCACTGTGGTGTTCAGCCACAGTGTTCTTCCCCCTGGGACCTTTTTTCATAGTTTGGGCAACATTTGGAAAAATAGCAGCAGGCAGGGGACTGGGCTACTGCCTGCGCTTCCTAGCACCCCTCCCTCTTCCTGTCCCATGGGCAATGTGTTACACACAGCCTGCAGTGAGTGAATATGCAGAGCAACAGGGTGAGTAGAGAGAATGCTGTGCTGCAGCTGGGACATTAGCAAGAAGAGGTGGTAGGATGTATTTAGATCTTCAGAAGTTGCCTGTCATTAGTAGCCATGTGCACTGGCCGCTGTAATACCAGAGTGCCCTAGACCCTAGGTTCTCTACATGTGGTATGCGTTCCCCAGGGGGTACTCCTGATGGGTCCAGGGGGTACTTGAACTTGATGTATTTAATTAAGTTAAATACATTTATGGTTTCAGAAAATAACAAATCCTATTTAAATAACAGCCAAACTAGTATTTCAGCTAATTAAAAACAATAGCAAATGCTTGGTTTAAAAACAATTATCAAGTACTGCTATTAAGTGTATCTGTATCAAGGGGTACTTGAGATAGTTTTTACCATATCAGGGGGTACTTGGCCAGCACAGGCTTTAAAAAGGGGTACATACTCATGAAATGTTGACAAACACTGCCCTAGACTATTGATTATTTATCCTGATCAGAGTAATAAATCAATAATGCAGGGCAGTCTGCTGTTGCGGAAGCAGAAAAGATACAGCCAACCTTTGTAGTGAGCAGAGAAGCTGCCAAACAGCACTGGTGATGTCTGCAGTCCTGGTGAGAGGTCTTCCTCTTCTCCCACCAGGCTCTCTGTCTTGTGCCTCTATCTCTTTCTTCCCCCCCCCCATGCATCCCCTCTTTTGTATGTCCCCCTTTTCTGACTGTCCTCAGAGGAGACCCCCCCCCCCCATTTCTCCCAAAAATTTGCAGCCACACGCTCGGTGCCATTAGCTGTTGGAGAGAGGTCTGCTGGTCCTAGTAGTGCACCGACTTGAAATCACTCGCTCTTGTAAGGGCTGTTTTTCTTTTTCTTGCTATTGTTATGTTGCAATTCTGTGTGACCAGTGCACACGTTAGCTGTTGGAGACAGGTCTGATGGTCCTAGTAGTGCACCTACCATAACCCAATAATCCTTCACCACCGCTACTGGCATCTAGTATCCACAGGTATCAGTAGGTAAAGTACTACCCCCAGTATAGGTATAGATATGCCCCCAGTATAGGTATAGAAGTGCCTCCAGTATAGGTATAGTTGTGGCCCCAGTATAGGTATAGATGTGCCCTAGTATAGGTAAAGGTGCCCCCCACGTTGTCTCAGATCTCCAGATCAGCGCAATAACTGACAGACCTCCAGATCAGCGCGGCACTGGACAGACCTCCAGATCAGCGTGGGACCCAAGGCAGAGCGGCCACAGCAACCGCACGCATCACTTCAAATGCAGGAAGTGACGAGTGACAGTGCTGTGCGCTGCGCTGCTCTCTCTGCCTTGGGTCAGGTCCCATGCTGATCTTGAGGTCTGTCTGTCAGTTTACTCACCGCGTTGATCTTGAGGTCTGTCTTTCAGTCCAGTTGCCGCGCTGATCTTGAGGTCTGTCTGTCAGTTCAGTGGCAGCGCTGTTCTGGAGGTCTGAATGGGGAATTATTTAAAAAGGCAAAGGGGGACACCTGTGGGGTCCTACAGACCCTGGGGCCCTTGGGCAATTGCCCCCTTTGCCTTTATTGTAGCGCCGGCCCTGAAGATGGGGCATGTCTAATTAAAATGTTACAATTAAAATATGATTTAATTTGCCCTAGATACTAATAGTTTTCCGTTATATTCAATGCTTTTTTATGGAATTTCATGTCTCATCTTTTAAAAACATTTTTTTCTTTCAACTATATATAGTTAAAGTCAGATGGAAAAATAACTTCTTATACCTGATGGACAGAGAAATAAGCTCATACAAAGCCCCAGGACAGCTGCAACACCTTTGAAAATAACACTACTGACCAGCAGAGAGAGTGTCACTTGTTCTGTACAGGTGTCTTTCCTCCCTGTACTGAGTGTCAATAGACAATGTAGAATGCACAGCGGTATGGTACTGATGACAACTAAGGACAAAGATCTTTACAGAGCACAAGTCTAGTATATCTCCTAAAATGACAATTCTGAAAAAGTTCAAACAAAACCTTTGGGACGGCGCCCACAATGGGATTTTTGGACAACCTAACTAAGACATATCATATTTAAAAACATAAACACTGGTGCACATGACAGAAGGGGGCCCCGGGCTTTGTCACCACCTGGGACCCCCAAACTCACATGTAACACAAAGTGGGGGAGCGCAGGTGAGCCCCGGTGCTCCCACCACCAGGGGATTCACCCACACTGCCTCTAAATGCTGAATGCAAAATACAAGCAAATGCTCACTCCCAGCCAGCAATCTGCCATTTATTATGGTCCATAGACAGCCTGTCAGCCAATCAAGTGTAATGGTATACACCCGTGTCTGTAGTACCAAATCTAGCAGGAGTTGCATTGGTTCAGCAAAAAACAGGTGAGGGGGTGCTTTGTTTTGTACTACAGACCCGGTGGGGCTGGCTCTTCTGCATCTGCATGGCCATGAGTGCCTCATGGCCGTAAATTCATGTCATCTGGCACATATTGTGCCTGTGCACAATGAATGCGCCGTGCAGGTGCAGAAGAGCCAACCCCATCAGCGGGTTGCCGTCGGCCAGCGGGGACAGCGAAGAGGACAAGGGCTGCGGCAAGGGACTGAGACTGCCGAACATTTTCAGGCTTGGAGCATGACAGACAGGCTGTGGAAGAGAGTTCTGAAGGAGAGGTGATATTCTTGAGAAGTCCTGGATGCGAGAGTGAGCGGAAGTGACCAAGCTAGACGACAAGCAAAGACACTCCCTGAAAAAGAATTATGCAAATATGATGGCCAGCTTCCTTGCTCGCTGTACACTTTTTGGCAGTTGGACAGAGCAACTGACATTTCCTAAGTGCTTTTGAAAATAAAGAAAACCCTGATCCCCCATGAGGAGATGGGCTAGTCCAAAATCTGTCAGTTCTGTCAGATTTGTACTACCTACTGTAAGTGACAGCAACATAAGAGAAATTTAATTTATGGCTCATTTTACTCTGGAAGAAACGTACTTCTTATTTGTATGTGTTTACATGTAATTGAAATGTTATGATTTTTGTAATAGTGGTCGTTTAAGTCTCTTAATAGCAGAAAATTAGTGAACTATTGATTTCGGTGACTACTTCTTGAACCTCTTCAGAAGAATGTATTTGTTCTTTTTCAGTCTCTTGAGGTTGATTGCCAAGCTTTGTATATAAACCCCAAAGTGACCAAATGTTATGCAAATCATTAAGGGATGCACAATAAGGAAAAGTCAATAACGTGTAAAGAGTATAGCAGAGTTTTCGGTTACAAGCTGCGAAAATTGAATTTTTGCTGAATGGCAGAAATCAAAAAGGAAAAACAAAACTGGACTAGAAAAAATAATCCCATTTAATTACTGTAAAGTTCAGTCCCAGTTTAAAGCAGAAAAAAACATGAATGAAACAATATATTCAAGTCTGCTTAATAAATGCGCATGCTGTTTAATGCTACTAGACTGGCTGCACTGAACTTTTCCAAGTTACAGATTTTATGTCCTGCTGTTTGTATTGTCTTTAAAAACATGGGTGCTTATTTGTCTATAGGTTGTAGTATTTGGCAGTCTTAAAGCCCTGGCATTACGGTTGTGTGTGCTTCAATTAAGTAAAACAATCAAATACATTCTAACCGCAGGTGTCAAATATCTATTTAAAATTCAACAAATGAAGGGAAATTAGTCACAGGCTTTTTCAATAATTGCACGACATGGTGATTTCAGGATCCCTATTGCGAAAAATTGTAAAATATGAAATGCATGTATAAGATATGTATAAAATGTACATTTGTTCCTAAGTAAAATGAGCTATAAATTACTTTTCTCCCATGTTGCTGTCACTTACAGTAGGTTTTGAACTAGTCCATGTCCTCATGGGGGATTCTCAGTGTTTTCTTTATATTCAAAAGCACGTATTGAATGGCAGTTGCTTGGTGCCAAAATAGAGAGCAATTGAGTAGAGAAGACAGACAGCATCCTTATATAGATCCTTTTAATGTTAGTTTTTTTTTCTCCCTTCCTTTTTATCTTAAAGTCAGCTCACTGAGTTCTGAAATCCCAACTATGAAGACTTGCTTCACTGATATGCTCAAGCATGTTGTTAGAGATGGCCCGAACCTCCGATTTTCGGTTCACGAACCGGGTTCGCAAACTTCCGCGAAAGGTTTGGTTCACATGAACTTTCGCGAACCGCAATAAACTTCAATGGGGAGGCGAACTTTGAAAACTAGAAAAAATTATGCTGGCCACAAAAGTGATGGAAAAGATGTTTCAAGAGTCTAACACCTGGAGGGGGGCATGGCGGAGTGGGATACACGCCAAAAGTCCCGGGAAAAAATCTGGATTTGACGCAAAGCAGCGTTTTAAGGGCAGAAATCTCATTGAATGCTAAATTGCAGGCCTAAAGTGCTTTAAAATATATTGCATGTGTATACATCAATCAGAGAGTGTAATTAGAGTACTGCTTCACACTGACACACCAAACTCACTGTGTAACGCACCGCAAACAGCTGTTTGTGTAGTGACGGCCGTGCTGGACTGGTGCGCACCATGGCGAGATTGCTCTTCCTCGCTCAGTGATGTCAGGTAATGTCTGACTGCCTTATCAACTTTCAATAGTTCTTTCTCTACCATTGTTAAAGCTTACATCTATTTTTTTAAATACTTGTTCTGCTTGTTGTTCAGTACCTGCAACGAGAATCTTATGGAGGGCAAGTCTGCCATTGCGAATCACCACGGGTAATGGCCGGGGAATCCTGGTTCGATTCCGGTCCGGAGTGGGAGCCTAAGAAACGGCTACCACCCATGCACATCCAAGGAAGGCAGCAGGGATGGCATGCACGTCCCGAGGTAGTGACCAAAAATAACAATACGGGAGGACTTTAGAGGCCCTGCTGTATATGTGAAATGAATCAACTTCAAATCCTTTAGCGAGAATCTGTTATGGAGGGCAAGTCTGATGGTGCCTTCACTGCGACTCACCAGGTTGGTCATCTCCTCAAGGAGGCGAGAATCTGTTATGGAGGTCAAGTCTGCCATTGTGAGTGACCACGGGTAATGGCCGAGGAATAAGGGTTCTATTCCGGTCCAGAGTGGGAGCCTGAGACCCATGCTGTATAAGTAATGTACCTGCCCTGACCGTGCTTTGCAGACCAGGCATCTGTGGTCAGATGGACCCAGCGCAAGACGAACCAAATCGAAAGCATTTGCAAAGAATGTGTTATTATGGAGGGCAAGTCTGCCATTCATTCAACTGTGTAAAACTTTCTATGGTACTTTCTCAGTACCATGGTGACCATGGGTAATGGCCAGGAAATCCTGGTTTGATTCCGGTCCGGAGTTAGAGCCTAAGAAACGGCTACCACCACACATCCAAGGAAGGCAGCAGGCAGGCATGCACGTCCCGAGGTAGTGACCAAAAATAACAATACAGGAGGACTTTCAAGGCCCTGCTGTATATGTGAAATGAATCAACTCAGGGCAAGTCTGATGGTGCCTTCACTGCGACTCACCAAGTTGGTCACCTCCTCAAATGGCCACATGAGCCTGCATGCATTTCGCATCAGTGTCCAGTTGTTGGGCCACAACATCCCCATCTCCCCAGATTGTGTCCTTCTACTGTAATTGTACAGGTACTGGGTGACGGCTTTCTCCTGTTCTAGCAGGCAAGAGAACATGACCAGGGTTGAATTCCAGCAAGTCGGGCTATCACATATCAAGCGTCTGACCGGCAAATTGTTTCTCCGCTGAATATCCGCAAAGCGTGCCACTGAACACAACAGGTAGGTATATGCAGTGATGAGGTGGGTTCACTGAACACAACAGGTAGGTATATGCAGTGATGAGGTGGGTTCACTGAACACAACAGGTAGGTATATGCAGTGATGAGGTGGGTTCACTGAACACAACAGGTAGGTATATGCAGTGATGAGGTGGGTTTACTGAACACAACAGGTAGGTATATGCAGTGATGAGATGGGTGCACTGAACACAACAGGTAGGTATATGCAGTGATGAGGTGGGTGCAATGAACACAACAAGTAGGTATATGCAGTACTGGGTATTACAATGTGCACTCGTCACACACACAGGTCGTCACTGAATGTGCTGGGCCTGGCAGTGGCACACACACAGTATGAATTAGCAAGGCTGTCTATGCAACGCAAGTGTCAGTGGGACACACAGGAAAAAAAATAGATCACAAGAACAAGATTAGCTCTCAAAAGAGCTGTTGTGGGGTGCTATTTTAGCAATAAGAATCAGCAAGGAGCAAGCTAACAAGTCTACAACAGTCTAACTAATCTTTCCCTATGAGAGAGTCTGATGCAGCTGTCCCTTCTCTAATTAATGCAGGCACACGAGTGAGTGTAATGGCCAGCGGAGCCTGCCTTTTATAAGGGGGGGAGTGGCTCCACGAGGGAGTGTAGCCTGATTGGCTACAATGTGCCTGCTGACTGTGATGTAAAGGGTCAAAGTTGACCCTAATGGTGCACTATGGGGGTGAACCGAACTTCCGGGAAGGTTTGCCTTACATGGTGAACGCGAACCACCGGAAGTTCGCCTGGAACCGTTCACCAGCGAACCGTTCGGGCCATCTCTAAATGTTGTTAGGAGCAGATTTTCAGGGCACAGGTCCCGAATCACAGCAGTGGTGCCCTGAGCCTCTGCAGAACAAATTAGTTCCCTTCAGTATCCATGGACAGGGGTGTAGCAATAGGGGTTGCAGAGGTAGCCACCGCATCGGGGCCCTTGGGCCAGAGGGGCCCCGAAGGGCCCTCCCTCAACTTCAGTATTAGCTCTCTATTGGTCCTGTGCTCATAATAATCACTTCTATAGATACTTTGAATAGTGGTAATCATTAACAAACTGTTCCAATCCCCTTCTTGCACCTCAGACACTGTAGTTTCCATTGGCAGGTTTTGGTGTGCCGTATCAATTGCTATGTATAGAGTGCTTTGGGGCCCCATTGTAAAACTTGCATCAGGGCCCACAACTCCTTTGCTACGCCACTGTCCATGGGTGCTGTGCCGCAGCAGCAGTAATTAGCTACATTCCAAAGTTGGCTATAATGACAGTCTTATGCTGGGAATACACCATACAATTTTCTGTTAGATTTTCTGTTAAGGTGCCCATACACTTATTCGATTTCCCGCCGATAGACAGCAGATTCTATCACTGTGATTGAATCTGCTGTGAAATCGATGCACAAACGCTGACCGATCGACCGATTTTCATCCTAAATCGATCAATCTCGTTGATCTGTCCGTGCGGAAAATTTCGCTGAATTGCCGGCAGGTCGGTAGTGCGTTGATAGCGGCGTTCGAATGTCTGACGACTGAAGCTAGTAGCGCCCTACTGATAGAAAGTGGGAAGGAAGTATGAGGAAGATGATTGGCAAGGTAAGAGAATGTTAGAGAGAAAAGTAGAAAAGTAAATCTCAGAAAGGGGGTGGTAAGAGGGGGTGGTGGGACAAGGTAGTAATTGTAAGAAGGGGAGATAATGGAGGGAAGGAGGAAAGAGAATTGGGGGCGGGGAGGGAAGAACAGGGAATAAAAGAAGAGATGAGTTTGAAAAGGACACTCTTTTAATGGATCTGGAGTGTTGCTAGATTAAATAACTAAGTTACACAGAGAATTCTGGGCCTTAGTTATCATTCTCCCATCATATACAGTTACATCTCTGACTACAGTGAAAGAAGCCTATTCCACACAACACCAATACCGTTAATACCTTTATCCGAAGCAAAGGTTATGCAAGGATACAATTCTTGTGTAAACATTAGCATACAATCTTGCCTCCTACTCAATATCACATAACAATTTGAAACCTGAAAAGCCAGAGATTTACTTTGAAAGAAATAGAAATCTAAATTTTTGGGGAAAACATAAAGCTTTTCTTTATTTTCAGTTTTGAAACAGAAGCAGCTAAGGTTTTATTTTGTCTTAATTTGTTTTTAATTAATTCATGATGTTTATCATGATCCACACTAAAACCTTAGGAGATTACATAAACTGGATGACTCAAACCACTTTAGAAATTGCAGTAAGTATGTAGCAATGTGAAACCTTTCAGGCTAAGTAAAGATAAGTTTTCGTGCAATACATCCATTCTGTGACGTCTGCGGATCAGTCGGCGGTATAATATGCCAAGCAAGATTTCTGCCATTAAAATACTTAGTGCTATCTCTCACCTAACCTAGTGTATTGCTTTTCAGTATTTTATGATGATGCCAATTCACTGTGCTGTGGGCAAGTTGAAAAAAAGTCTCTTAAAAGGTACGTATACAGGTCCTGATTCTCCGACCACTTTGTTATCCAACTTGTCATTTGCATAGATAAAAAAATCAGTTTGACTCATCTGGGGCTTCTACCAGCCCCCAGCAGCCGTCCCATGCCCACATAGTCTGGATCCTGCAGTCCACCACCGCCAGCTAGTTTCGTTTCACCGACAGGCCCAACAGGCCTTGCCACGCGTCTCCTTCTTTGCGTTCCTGTCCTCAATAGCATCCTGTGCAGGCGCAGGATGCTATTGAGGATGAGAACGCAAAGAAGACTACGCGTGGCCAGGCCTGTCGGTGAAACGAAACTAGCTGGCAATGGGGGACTGGAGGATCCGTGAGTGACTGCGAGGGCACGGGACGGCTGCAGGGGGCTGGTAGAAGCCCCAGGTGAGTAAAACTGATTTTTCATCTACGCTTAAGTATCCCTTTAAATCTCGATCCTTTGGTTAATTGTTTGGGGCCAAGGCTGTACAGAAACGTCATAACAGCTATACTAATGAGAACAACCCATTTATGGTTTATAAGTAGCTGTGCCCGGTGTGAACTTGCTTCAGGACTGTACCCATTCAACCAGCAACTTTGCATTAAAAGTTCATAAAGAACTTGTCAAGAATGTCATGGTTGTTTAGGATTCTTTCCCTACAACAGGTGGGGTCCAAGGCAATTGTGTAATTTGCCTACAGCCACAATTGGTATTTTACTTTTAAAAAGCTGTTTTGTGAATGTTCACTTGACCAGGAATGGAAAGGAAATTGAGTAGTGATGATCGTAATCGTCTAATTTTTGCAATTACACCTGTACGTAATTACTATTTGTAAATTCAATTTATTTTGTGTGAGTATTCGTAATTTCACATAATTTTGCGTAATTATTACATGATTATATGCCGACTTCAGCGGTGAATAGCAAAGTCCCCATACATGCTATTTCCACCAAATTTGCTACATACGTTAAGTGTGAGTTTTTCAAGCAAACCTTGAAGTTTTTGAGAAAATCGATATTAAAAATGCAAAGAAAAAATGTTTTAGCAAATACAGGAAAGAGCCAATCGCACTCTTTTGGCACACCACCCTTTGTCAGAAAAAAGGGGGGTGAGGTGTGCAGGACTTGTCTCCGGATACCACAGAGATTTAAGTATGTAGATCAAGTGGAAGTCCGCACCGCCTCTTTAGGGTAAATCCTGTTTTATTAGTATCAAAACAAACACATTAAAAAGAACCACTAGGCAAGACAGTCCGCTGTTTTGGGCTCCTGCCCTTCTTCATGTTGCCAGGTTCTGAATAAATGTTCACACATAACACATATATATACAACAGAGTAGCCAATCAGATCAAGTGTTCAAAAGAGAGGACCTGATGGGGAACTACTTATTTAAATACAAAACTCCACCTCCCCATATGACTCTATGGGACACTAATATATATTGATAGCACACTAGGTGTATAAAATATAAACTTCAGTTCTATTCTATAATGGTCAAATATACCTGTAGTCAGTGTCCCCATACCTCATGAGGTTCCTCTGGCCATAGATCGCATCTACGTGCATAAAGTAATGTATCGCTGGCTTGTAAACAAACCTACCTAGCCGCTGTCCAATCGGAGCGCTATACCCATCAACGCCATGGCCGAAAGTACGCCCACAATACATTGATACTCACGCAGACCAATCAAAAAGGAAAGCGTCAAATGACGCTTATAGTTACATAGTTACATAGTTATTTTGGTTGAAAAAAGACATACGTCCATCGAGTTCAACCAGTATAAAGTACAACACCAGCCTGCTCCCTCACATATCCCTGTTGATCCAGAGGAAGGCGAAAAAACCCTTACAAGGCATGGTCCAATTAGCCCCTAAAGGGAAAAATTCCTTCCCGACTCCAGATGGCAATCAGATATGACGCGACCCATTGTCCGCATGGAAAAATATGCCGACCAATACCATCTTTAGGTTCACAGCACCCTCTAATGAGAACAGCCTTTCTTTGAAAGAAGTTGGCCTTCGCAATTAAAGTGCATTCACACCGAATAGTCACCCGGCTATTGATTTGTTTATTAAACGGGTGACTAATGATCTGAAGAGAGTAGAGAGATCTACTAAGAAGGGTGAATATGTTGTTAACCATAACCTAACTTCAGATGAGAGGAAGGCCTTGAGAGGTCTAGAAGCCAATTCTGAGATTATTATTCGTCCAGCGGACAAGGGGGGAGCAGTGGTCATTATGGATAGGGCTTATTACATTAAAGAAATTAAAGATCAATTATCTAATCATGATGTATACAGAAAATTGGATGGTAATCCGATTTTGTCAATTATGGAGAAGGTTGAGAGGTTGGTGAATGGAGCCTTGAATAATGGCCTCATTGGTGATGATGTCTCTCGCTTTCTCATTAATCGGCATCCATCCACTCCGTTGTTATATACTTTGCCCAAGATCCATAAGAACCCACTGCTCCCCCCAGGTCGACCAATTGTGGCAGCCACAGATTCTATTTTTTCCCCTATGGCGAGATTTTTAGATCGTATTCTTCAGCCCTTTGTTAGCTGTTTACCGTCCTATGTTTGAGATACTGGTCATTTTTTGGGTGAGATTAATAAATTTGATGATGTTGGGGATGACTGGCTGCTTGTCACGTTGGACGTCGAGAGCCTCTACACCTCCATCCCTCATGATGGGGGTGTGGAGGCGATCGAACATTACCTGTTTGCTTATTCTGACTATGATGGTGCTCAAAGGTCATTTTTGGTAAATATGTTAAATATCATTTTGAGGGAGAATTATTTTCTCTTCAATGACAACTTCTTTTTACAATGCAGGGGTACAGCCATGGGGTCGAGTGTGGCCCCTGTGTATGCTAATCTTTACATGGGCCTCTATAAAGAGGCCTTTGTGTACACTTCCCCATTGTTTTCTCGACATGCACGGTGTTAGTTTCGCTACATCGATGATGTCTTCTGTTTGTGGGCGGGGCCACACTCGACCCTTTTGGAATTTATTGACTCACTGCATGAGAGGTGTCATGAGATTAGGTTGACTACCAATTCTGACCTCAAAGGCATCGCATACTTGGATACCATGGTGTATAAAAAAGATGGTAAATTGGTGACTGACCTATATAGAAAACAAACAGATCGTAATGCGATCCTACATTTCAGCAGCTTCCATCCCAAACATATGGTTAGTAACATTCCGGGAGGACAGTTCCAAAGAATAAATAGAATTGTCAGTGAAAAAGACAAACAAGATATAAGACTTGCTGAGATGGTGGGGAGGTTTAGACAGAGGGGCTATCCTAATAAGGTACTCAATGAACAGTTACAGAAACAACACAGGAACAGAAAATCGAAAAAATCGAAAACGGACAGGGTTATGTTGGTTTCCACCTATAACACTGTTAGTCATCATGTTGAAAAATGTATTAGACGTAATTGGAAACAAAGTATAGTGAGGTGAGGAGCACTCCAGCAACAGGAGGTGTGCCACGACCCCGTCCCAGTGTTTCTTGGGACCAGTGCAGTCAAAGGATGAATGGGTCGGCACCACCAATAGTAAATAAAGCTCTTTAATGAATCAAAGCATAACAGTGACAGACGCTGTTTCGGGCTGACAAGCCCTTCCTCAAACTGCTGACAAAGTGAACATACACTAACACCATCTTTATACACCCACTGTGTGGGCGGGACTACCAGCGGACCTGATGGGGACCTGAAAGAGCCACATAGACAGCATTACTCACCCCAAGCCAAAAAAAGCCAAAAAAGCGCCAGACGCCAAGCAGGAACCTCCCTCAGTGTTGCCTCTACGTGTCAGCGCACAAGACTGCCGCCGACCAATCAGAATCAAGGCCCAGCACCGCCCAGCGTGACGTCTCGGCTCACTGCCGGCGTACACGCTGTCAAAAGTCATCGGACCCCGCAATGCATCATGGGGGAGTAGATAGTGTCATAGAAACGCCAGACGCTACGCATCAACCTCATGCGGCGCCGCCTCCAGAGACCAGGCCAATCAGAGCAAAGAAAAGCCGCCGGCCAATAGTCTATGAGGCCATACGCTGCTCAGAATGACAACACCACGCAATGCACTGTGTACATTCTGACAATGTATCATAGGTGAATGCTAAGCAATCTGGAACTAACATGTAGTGTTAAAAAATATATTGTTAAAAACATATACTACATGACTTGGCTCAAAAAAAACTATAAATATACAAACAATTGAATATTGTAATACACACTTACAGATCCCACATCAGGTCAGCTGCATACTCCAAATAAAAACAGGAAAAAGAGCATCTAGAAAAATGAGAATATAAATGTATCAGACTAATCACAGTGAACACAATCCAAAAACAAATCATATACAAAACCTAAGATCGTATTCTTTGTTCAGACCACCTGGCCCCATTGTCCCCAATCTCCTAATCCAATATGCCTCCTTGCGAAGCAATTCCCTGTCGCGACTACCTCCCCTAAAACCCACTGGAACCCCATCAATAACAGTGACCCTCAACTGAGAGACCGAATGTCGGCAGTTGTGAAAATGCTCCGCCACTGTCAAACTACATTGTGGATTCCGTATATTGGATTTATGTGAAGAAATGCGATCTTTTAATCGCTGTGTAGTCTTACCAATATATGATAGACCACAAGGACAGTTATAGTTTTTTTTGAGCCAAGTCATGTAGTATATGTTTTTAACAATATATTTTTTAACACTACATGTTAGTTCCAGATTGCTTAGCATTCACCTATGATATATTGTCAGAATGTACACAGTGCATTGCGTGGTGTTGTCATTCTGAGCAGCGTATGGCCTCATAGACTATTGGCCGGCGGCTTTTCTTTGCTCTGATTGGCCTGGTTTCTGAAGGCGGCGCCGCATGAGGTTGATGCGTAGCGTCTGGCGTTTCTATGACACTATCTACTCCCCCATGACGCCTTGCGGGGTCCGATGACTTTTGACAGCGTGTACGCCGGCAGTGAGCCGAGACGTCATGCTGGGCGGTGCTGGGCCTTGATTCTGATTGGTCGGCGGCAGTCTTGTGCGCTGACACGTAGAGGTAACACTGAGGGAGGTTCCTGCTTGGCGTCTGGCGCTTTTTTGGCTTTTTTTGGCTTGGGGTGAGTAATGCTGTCTATGTGGCTCTTTCAGGTCCCCATCAGGTCCGCTGGTAGTCCCGCCCACACAGTGGGTGTATAAAGATGGTGTTAGTGTATGTTCACTTTGTCAGCAGTTTGAGGAAGGGCTTGTCAGCCCAAAACAGCGTCTGTCACTGTTATGCTTTGATTCATTAAAGAGCTTTATTTACTATTGGTGGTGCCGACCCATTTATCCTTTGATTAGACATAATTGGAACATTTTAGGTGACTCATTACCATATATACCTGAATTTAAACGGCCCCCAATGTTCTGTTATAAGAGACCTCCTTCTCTTCGTAGTAAACTAGTACATTCAGATGTTTCAAATCAAGCCATATATAGGGGACGCTGTGGTACTTTTCCATGTCTTAACTGCCACATTTGTAATAGCTTCATCCGGAGTGACACTTTTTCACATCCTACCAGTGGAAAGAGGTATAAAATACATGGCAGATTTTCGTGCGATTCCAGTTGGGTAGTCTACTTATTTAAGTGCCCTTGTGGCAAATGTTATGTTGGTCAAACGACCCAAAGACTAAAAGATAGACTGGCATCGCACAAATCTGCTATACGAAATCATAATAAGGATCAAGCAGTATCAGAACATTTCACTCTTTTTAGACATAATGTAAGTCAACTTAAAGTATGCATTATTGGTAGTGTTCCGTTGGATAAAAGAGGAGGTGATAGATTGTCCAAACTTCTTAAAATGGAATCTAGGTGGATCAGGGAATTGGATACGATTAATTCTGGATTAAATAGGGACTATGACTTACGCCTGGATTGGTAATTGGTCTGTTCATGTTGTATATAAGTTTGTTTAAAGTTCACTAAGGGTTCTTAGTTATATTAGTTTTTTAAATTTCAGAGTATAATAATTAGTATAATTATATATATGTTCTTCTGGCAATATATTATCGCATTTTGCTGGACATGCTAATTAATATCATGTCCTGCTTTAAACATGTGGTTTCCAGCATGTATTTTTGTTTACATTGTGGCGCATACCCTCCCCCTTGACATAGCGGTGTCTTGTCTGGGGGAGGTCTTGCGTCCTTATTGTTTGGCATTGGTCGGCGTTTCTTGCGCGGCCGTATGGCCGCATTAGCCTTACGAGACGGAGTGCTTCCTCTCTTTGATTGGCCAGCGGGTAACGCAAGATCCCATTGGTCGGCATATTTTTCCATGCGGACAATGGGTCGCGTCATAAGCGTCATTTGACGCTTTCCTTTTTGATTGGTCTGCGTGAGTATCAATGTATTGTGGGCGTACTTTCGGCCATGACGTTGATGGGTATAGCGCTCCGATTGGACAGCGGCTACGTAGGTTTGTTTACAAGCCAGCGATACATTACTTTATGCACGTAGATGCGATCTATGGCCAGAGGAAGCTCATGAGGTATGGGGACACTGACTACAGGTATATTAGACCATTATAGAATAGAACTGAAGTTTATATTTTATACACCTAGTGTGCTATCAATATATATTAGTGTCCCATAGAGTCATATGGGGAGGTGGAGTTTTGTATTTAAATAAGTAGTTCCCCATCAGGTCCTCTCTTTTGAACACTTGATCTGATTGGCTACTCTGTTGTATATATATGTGTTATGTTTGAACATTTATTCAGAACCTGGCAACATGAAGAAGGGCAGGAGCCCGAAACAGCGGACTGTCTTGCCTAGTGGTTCTTTTTAATGTGTTTGTTTTGATACTAATAAAACAGGATTTACCCTAAAGAGGCGGTGCGGACTTCCACTTGATCTACAAGAAAAATGTTTTTTAAACTCTGAAAATTACAGTATAAAAACATTTTCCTTTTCATTTTTAAAATCGATCTTCTCAAATACTACAAGGTCTTTTTGATTATTTTTTTTTACTTGTACCCACTATTCTTAACATATGTAGCATAATGGCAGAATGAGGGCTTTGCTATTAACCGCTAAAGTCGGCAAACATTACGGGAAATTACAAATGATTACAATTACAGATGAAATGAATTATGACTTTCCCCGAAATGTCACATTACGATTTTGCATCGTAATTGCGAATTTCAATGCGAAATTATGTCTATGCGAAATTTGTGCTCTTCACTAAAATTGAGAGCTTTTACAGCAAAGCAGCCCCAGTCTCAACCAACACCGCTAAGGATTTAGGGAGCTCAGACCTGAACAACCCAGACTGTGTGCGCAGCCTGGGAGTACTGATTGATGGGAAATTAAGCTTCAGGAATCAAATCTCAGCTGTTGTGAAACATTCCTTCTTTAATCTAAGGAATATTGCAAGGATTAAACACCTCATTCCTTCAGAGGATCTTCCAACCCTAGTTCATGCAATCACATCAAGGTTGGACTACTGCAATGTTCTCTACACAGGCCTCCATGAGAAAGACCTACACCGCCAACCTCGCCATTGCCACATAACACCAACTCTTTGTTCACTCCACTGGCTACCGATAAAATTAAGAATTTTGTTTAAGATTGGCTTACTGACATTCAAATCCTTGCACAATCTGGGCCCTGGATACCTGAAGGACTTGCTGCAACTGCATCACACCCCCTGCAATCTTAGATCAAAAGGACGTAACATCTTGGTCACCCCCAGAGTCCATCTCAAAACCTTTGGAGACAGAGCCTTCTGTCATGTTGCCCCTACACTTTGGAACTCCCTGCCACACCCAATCAGGATAGCACCATACCTGGAAGCATTTAAGTCTAAACTGAAAACCTACCTCTTCCAACTGGCATTTCTGAACACCTGACTATCTCCTCTGTAACACAGTCCAGCCTGCAACCCTGTATTGATCTGAGACACAACTATGCGCTTTGAGTCATATAGGAGAAAAGCGCTTTACAAATGTTATTGTATGTATTATTGTATGTATTTAAGGAAACATCATGTCTCTAATCTATCCCTCACTTCGAGTACAAGTTAGACTCATGTTGGATTTTCATTTCTCCCCCATTCCAATTGTTTTCATAAAATAAACATAGCAATAAATAGTATGAATTCTAGCTGTATAGCACAGAATTGTGTATTTTGATTTGAGCTCTCTTGTTAGCACATTACTGTACTCACTTGTTTTTAGTTAGTCATAGTATCACACTTAAACCAGGGGCGTAACAATAGACCCTGCAAGGGATGCCTCTGCAGAGGGGCACAGAAGCCACAGGGGGCCCGTAGGGGGGGAAAGTTCGAGAGACTAACAACTAAGGGCATAGAGAGAAAATGTATTCTTCTCTCACACCATTGTTATATTGACTGCATGTGTCCACCACACATATAAGGAATCATACACACTTTGTTACAATTTGTACACTGTCCCTGCTCCCTAGGGTTCGTAAAAAAACATCTGTCTCACACTGCAGCAAAGTTCTGATGACTTAATGTACACCGTTACAAACAAAGGGGTCACAGGTTGAAAAAAGTTGTAGACTGGCCCTTATTCAGCAATCCCTCAGAAGAGAATCCTAGACTCTTATCGCACACAGGCTAGTGACCTTATGGTGTCTGATTACTGACACAGTGGAGTGGGTAAAATTGATGTCTGACTGTCGCTGCCTCATTGAGAGCTTGTTGTCTCATACTGAGTCCAAGATCCTGTAATAACAGTATCAATCAGTGACATTCTGAATGTTTTGCCAAACTTACAGTGAATACTATATCTTATGTTCAGCATGTCATTGTTGTTCTTCCATATAGCATGTGCTCTCATGTAATAAAATAATGGCTGTGTGTGTATGTATGTACTGGGAGCAGAGCTGCGACAAGGGACTTGTCGGCTGCAAGGGGCTAGAGGAAGCCCCGGGTAAGTAGATCTGGAGGTAACATAGATTGCCTGACATTTCCTTTAAGTCGAAGTGTTTTTATCTGCGTGGGGAAACACAATGGTCCTCGGTTTTCCTGTTCAGAAAGCGAGGGGGGTGAGGGGGCCCCATCCAAAGTTTTGCAGGGGGGCCCAGTGATGTCTAGTTACGCCCCTGACTTAAACATTTATTTTGCTTATAGTTTTTCTCATGGCCCCTCAGGGTATCTCTCCTCCCACACATTTCTTTAGATTGTTCACAAAGCTTGATTGTGGAAAGCAATGAGCTTATTTAGGGTATGGAATGTTTCTATTTCCACTGAGCAGAGAATTGAACTCCAAACTTAATCAATACTGTTGAAGCCAACGGTCCATGTAGTTGAATCATCACTTGTTCTACCATGCAGTTTGCTAAATAGAGCTCTTCCATTCAATTCAGAAAACCTATGGTGCGCTCAACAAGTGAGTCAGAAACTGAGCAGCCATGCACAGCTCCTGGCTCACGGCACAAGAAAGATGGGGAAATCTAAATGCAATACTATTCATTTAAGTAAATGGAGTCGTTTTTCAGTTCATACACAACATTGTGTTCATCTGGGGAGCTCATTATTATGACAGTATGAATCACAAATTGGAAATACACAATGTTGTGCTGTTGTGAAAGGGAAGCAATTACATGCCCTCATGCCTACATGCTGATATACCATAAAATGCATGTGCCGTCAGTGCTAACAGTCAGACAGTCTTTACAAAGACAAATGTTATGTTATTGGTTATATAGAGCAGTGATTCTCAACTTCCTTATCTAAATATACACTTTAACATAATAAGTATTTTCAAAGTACCCCTGGTGAGTTTTAGGTGATCTGAAATGCCTGTACAGTACAATATTTTATTATGTCACCTAAAAAAAGCAGTATATCATTGCAGCCTTAGTGATTACTTATGCCGAAGCAGTTCATTTGGGCACTGGAGGCGCTGCGGTAATTTGGGTGCACCATAGGCGCTAATGAAAATAGCCACGAGTAGAGGCTATAAGTGGTTATTCAAGCTCCAGAATTGCTCGATAACATAGCGGGCACAAATCACCAATTATAACCACTAATTTGCAGCTAATTACATTGACGTCGAAACTATCTATTGGTAGCCAAAGTTTAGTTAGGCTTAGGTATCAGTGGGGGAGACAGTTATGGTTAGGCATAGGTCTAAAGCAGAGTTCCCCAGCCCTGTCCTCAAGGACCACCAACCGTACATGTTTTGCAGAAAACCACAAACATGCGCAGGTGAGGTAATTAGTGTCTCAGCAGAGCTGATTAACTACCTCTGTGGAATTCCACAAAACATGCACTGTTGGTGGGCCCTGAGGAAAGGGTTGGGGAACACTTGTCAAAAGGGTCATTTCTAGTTAGGTATAGGTTTAGAGGGTCGTTTAGGGTTAGGCATAGGTTAGGGGGTCGGTTAGAGTTAGACATAGGCTAGGGGGTCAGTTAGGGTCAGGCATAGGTTAGGAGGTCGTTTAGGGTTAGGCATCCATTGAGGTAGGATTCAAGTGAGAATGTGGTCAGGATAGAGTATTATAAAATATCTGTAAAAATTACTGATATTTTACAAGCATAATTCAATACAGTCTAATAGTAGAATATTATCATTTTACTGATATACTGGTGGCTATTTCCTGCACCCAAATTATCATGGTGCCCTTTTTACATGTACACATTTAGGAATGTACACATTTAGGCTTTTAAAATAACTAAACATGTATCCCATTCTATTTACTATAAAATTTACTCAGGGCCATATCTGGCACTGGCAGTTGTGCTGATTGGGACACCACTCCCTATCCATGTAGATATTTTCCCATGGCATTGTGATGGATGCTCCCCATATTGGAAGCCACATCTTCCCTCTTGTTTCTACTTACCATTTCCTGCTCAAGCTGGAAGACATCTGATCAATAACTTCCACTGGTCAGTGGCATAGCTGCAGACGGTTAGATCCAGTGAAAATTCTGGGTCTGTCTACACAACCCCCACGCCACTCTGCCCACCTGATTATTAAATATTAGCCTGTGACCTTACACACGAAACAGGGTATTTGTGTGTGGAGATATGCACGTTGAGTAAACCATTCATTTGTGAACATACCCCTATACATACTTATATCCCCGCTCACACAACAACCTGGGATGGTGAAAGCAAAACGCAAGCGTACAGGGATAGCGGACGTGGGCGGGAACGGGAAACCGACGGCTCTCCAACAACTGCAACCTTAGCAACAAAATACACATAACAAGCTGCTGAACATATGATCAAAACAATAGCAAAACTAAAAAAAAGTAAAGCAACATCATTCTGTTAATACTTCTTGCAAGAACTTGCAAATGAGGCTATGCAACTGCTATTTACATGCTGCTTGCTTTATACATATGGGGCAAATGGGGTCTGTTGTTTAGATTGATGGTTCCTATAGCCTGTGAACTGTGCAAGGACAGTGCCTTATACACCTAGTGGTTGTGGCAAAGGAACACACCATGCATAGGCAAAGTATTGCAATTTATGTATGGCTGCCCAATACTTGCTGTTTATATATATTTATGCAAGTAAACGTTTTTTATCTTCATACATAAAAGGCCATTTTATGTAGTACTTCCTGGTTGTCCACCCCCTCCCCCCTTTTCTTCTCCTTATTGGTTTTCAATGTTTTCAGGAGGTGGCACGGGTAGTTATTAGTCCAATTCTTGCTATTTTATGATATTTGCATACAGAGGATTGAGCAGCTTTTCCCTTTATTTTTTCTTCTTATACTACAGTACTCTTTAAATTATACCCTCCCCCAACAAAACAATTAACAAACATATCACGCTTTTCTCCTGGCAGTCTTCAGCCACTTAGGGCATGCTCCTTGGGAGACTAGGATCATTAGTGAGCTTTGCCCAGATACTCCTTACTGTTTTACATACTGGCTTGAGCCGGGATTCAAACCTTGGTTACAAGCAGGTTATATTGCAGTTATTGGTGCTTCATTTCTCTTACAGATAAGTTGTCCTTAAAGTGAGCCAGAGGTGAAAATAAACTGATGAGATAAACAATTGTATCTATCCTCCAACTTCTAAAAATTATGTTTTTAGATATATTACAGTTTATTTTATGTTTAAAAACTTAAAAAGTACATTTAATGTTTTATTGTCTCTGCTCAATGATAGTCTTTCAAGAGTCCTAGAGCTAAAAAATAGAAATTATTGACCTTTTCTAATCTATTTACTGCACACAGAAGCTGTTCTCTTCCAGGAAAGAGTTTTATGGATGTAATTCCTTATCAGTGATGGTTATACTACAGTCTAACTAAATCTCCACTGGAGAGAATCAGATGATCCAGTGGCGTTACTAGAGGGATGCGGTAGATACGGACTGCACCAGGTGTCACCAGCAGAGGGGGTGACACCAGCTCCAGGCTGTGGGAGAGTGGAGTTGGCTATATAAATACAGACCAGGCTAGTGCCTGTTGTACTTCTCCCTCCATCTCCCTTCTGGCTGTTCTGTGTTGAGCTGATAACGGAGTTCAGAGGCCACCAGGGCCACTTGGTAATCATCTAAACTTCCCCATATAACAAGGAACATTACTACATGATCAGGCTGGAGGTTCATGGCATAAGAGGAGGTAACACCATGAGCTTCTGCACTGGGTGACACCAACACTAGTGACGCCTCGGGGATGATCGCATCACACTGCAATGCTAACAACAGTAATGCGTGGTAATATCACTTCCGGCAGCAAGCCAAACTATAAGGGAGGCTCTCTAGTGCTCTCTTCCTGTGGTGGAAATACGAATTACATGGAGGTGTATTGAAAAAATATGCTTACACGCATGTGTACCGCAACACTAACGCAAAAGCATTTAAAATATCTGCGGCGCCATTGACTTACATAACGTCCGGTCAACACACGTTGCCATGGATGTTGACCAGTAACTGGCTGATTCTTTTGCATCACATTGGATGCTTCTGGCTCTTTGCACCGTATCCAATCTAAAATGTCCCATAGACTTTCATTGCTTTAGCGTTACCCTGCGGTCAAACAGGGGAACACAACGCAATGATAACGTCCCAGTGTGAAAGGGGCCTAAATGTTAACTCTCTCAGGCAGAGAAAAAAAAGGAACACATCCTAGTTATTTGTATGCTTGGCACTGTGCAAGCACATGTACTGTGTTTTGGACTACAGTGCTGCCCATAATTATTCATACCCCTCACAAATGTTGACTTAAAGTTCTTTTATTCAACCAACAAGTCATTTTTGACAGAAAATGACACAGGTGCCTCCCAAAAGCTAACAAGATGACGTAGAAGAGGCAGTATTGTGGGGAAAAAACATATCTCAGCTTTCATTTAAATTTGAGCAAAAAGTGTACAGTCTTTTCATAACCTTCACAAACTGTCACTGTCTGTAGGAAAATCCAAAGTTCTTTACCATTCCAAATAATCCAAGCTGCTCCAAAGCATCCTAATTACCCTGATTAATTGGGTACAGCTGTTTTACTCAACTCAACAGGTAAACAACAGAATATCTTTGCAGTTGGTTTGTGGACAGTCAGGGCTAAGACAAAGCCATGAGCTCATTGAGGACCTGCAGTTGCACATTGTGGCTGCTCACAAGTCAGGAACATTTCTAAGTGTTTTCAAGTTCCAGTGGCTACAGTGTTATTAAAAAATACAAGATGTTCCGCACTATAGAAAATCTTAGAGGACGTGGTCGGAAGCTAAAAGTTACACCTGTGCTGGCCAAAAGGATAATGAGAGAGGTGAAAAAGAATCCAAGGATCACCTCCAAGGCCATCCTGCTGAATCTGAGCTCTGCTGGTGGCAATGTCTCAAGGCAGACAATCCAATGGACACTGCACACTGCTGGGTTCCACGGTCTCAGACCAAGGAGGACGCCACCTCTCCAGATAAGTCACACAAAAGCTCGCTTGGCCTTTGCAAATGCACATCTGGACAAAGAAGAAGACTTCTGGTCTTCTGTGTTATGGTCAAATGAAGCAAAAATTGAATTGTTTGGTCACAATGATATTTTCTTCATTTGGCGTAAAAAGGAGAAGCCTTCAACCCAAAGAACACCCTCCCCACTGTCAAACATGGTGGTGGGAACCTAATCCTTTGGGGCTGTTTTTCAGCCATTGGACCAGGGAACCTAATCACAGTAAAAAGTATAGTAGCACCAATATATATGGGTATACAGTGGTGTGAAAATCTATTTGCCCCCTTCCTGATTTCTTATTCTTTTGCATGTTTGTCACACTTAAATGTTTCTGCTCATCAAAAACCGTTAACCATTAGTTAAAGATAACATAATTGAACACAAAATGCAGTTTTAAATGATGGTTTTTATTATTTAGTGAGAAAAAAACCCTCAAAACCTACATGGCCCTGTGTGAAAAAGAAATTTCCCCCTGAACCTAATAACTGGTTGGGCCACCCTTAGCAGCAATAACTGCAATCAAGCGTTTGCGATAACTTGCAATGAGTCTTTTACAGCGCTCTAGAGGAATTTTGGCCCACTCATCTTTGCAGAATTGTTGTAATTCAGCTTTATTTGAGGGTTTTCTAGCATGATCTGCCTTTTCAAGGTCATGCCTAAACATCTCAATAGGATTCAGGTCAGGACTTTGACTAGGCCACTCCAAAGTCTTCATTTTGTTTTTCGTCAGCCATTCAGAGGTGGATTTGCTGGTGTCTTTTGGGTCATTGTCCTGCTGCAGCACCCAAGATCGCTTCAGCTTGAGTTGACGAACAGATGGCTGGACATTCTCCTTCAGGATTTTTTGGTAGACAGTAGAATTCATGGTTCCATCTATCACAGCATGCCTTCCAGGTCCTGAAGCAGCAAAACAACCCCAGACCATCACACTACCACCACCATATTTTACTGTTGGTATGATGTTCTTTTGCTGAAATGCTGTGTTACTTCTACGACAGATTTAACAGGACACGCACCTTCCAAAAAGTTCAACTTTTGTCTCGGCGGTCCACAAGGTATTTTCCCACAAGTCTTGGCAACCATTGAGATGTTTTTTTTAGCAAAATTGAGACGAGCCTTAATGTTCTTTTTGCTTAAAAGTGGTTTGCGCCTTGGATATCTGCCATGCAGGCCGTTTTCGCCCAGTCTCTTTCTTATGGTGGAGTTGTGAACATTGACCTTAATTGAGGCAAGTGAGGCCTGCAGTTCTTTAGATGTTGTCCTGGGGCCTTTTGTGGCCTCTCGGATGACTTTTCTCTGCGCTCTTGGGGTAATTTTGGTCGGCCAGCCACTCCTGGGAAGGTTCATCACTGTTCCATGTTTTTGCCATTTGTGGATAATGGCTCTCACTGTGGTTCGCTGGAGTCCCAAAGCTTTAGAAATGGCTTTATAACCTTTACCAGACTGATAGATCTCAATTACAGTACTTTTGTTCCCATTTGTTCCTGAATTTCTTTGGATCTTGGCATGATGTCTAGCTTTTGAGGTGTTTTTGGTCTACTTCTCTGTGTCAGATAGCTCCTATTTAAGTGATTTCTTGATTGAAACAGGTGTGGCAGTAATCAGGCCTGGGGGTGACTACAGAAATTGAACTCAGGTGTGATAAACCACAGTTAAGTTATTTTTTAACAAGGGGGGCAATCACTTCTTCACACAGGGCCATGTAGGTTTTGAGTTTTTTTTCTTCACTAAATAATAAAAACCATCATTTAAAACTGCATTTTCTGTTCAATTATGTTATCTTTGACTAATAGTTAACGGTTTTTGATGAGCAGAAACATTTAAGTGTGACAAACATGCAAAAGAATAAGAAATCAGGAAGGGGGCAAATAGTTTTTCACACCACTGTATATATGGGATATATATATTAGCCACCTTAGTGTACAAAAGATAAATAGCTTTATTGATATACAAATTAGACACATTATTATAAATTATCAATAATAATGAGAATTTACCATGAAATTCACATATTAAAATTGCGTATTCAATTAGTGTAGCTATAAAATACAGCTGCTAAATATTGACTGGGCCCAAGTATTGTTTAAGAGATCAAATGTACTCTCATATCAATACACACATCCCGCGCAGTCACACTGGTGCCATGCCAATAAAAATTGAGGTGGGGGCCCCTTTAAGTAAAATCATCATTGCATGTCCGTGCATTATATCAAAAAATGATAAATGGAACCTTCAAAAACCATCCACAGATGTATCACCATGTAGAATGGATAAACAGTTCCCAAGAATTGCAATCTGGGTTCCAGCAAGGATTGATAAAGGATGGCTCTCACCACATAGGCTTGCAGGCATCCGCTCGTCTTTAACAGCGGTATAATTGTATCCCACTAGTATTCTTCTCCACGGTGGGGCACCTTCGCCATGTATAGCCCACTGCTGCAACACAAACGCTGCACAAATCAGCCAGATTGGTTCACGTAGCTGCAGAGATGGAGGGGACAGGACGCCGGCCCTCGCGACTTTCTGTGCAAACAAGTGGCCTAGCGAGCACGCTGCTTAGCTCCCCCCCCCCCACCTACATTCCGCGTCATGTGTGATGCTTCATCAACCTAATCACAGTAAACAGAACCATGAAAAAAGAGCAATACATGAGGATTCTCAATCAGGCAGTCTGCAGAGAAACTTGGCCTTGGGTGCCAGTGGACATTTCAGCATGGCAATGACCCAAAACACATAGCAAAAGTGGTGAAGACAACAACATTGTTTTGGAGTGGCCCATCCAGAGTCCAGACTTGAATCCAATTGAGAATCTGTGAAGGGAGCTAAAGATCAGAGTGATGGCAAGAAGACCCTCCAACCTGAAAGATTTGAAGTTCATTGCTAAAGATGAATGGGCAAAAATACCTGTGGAGATTTGCAAAAAGCTGGTCTGCAATTATAGGAAGCGTTCGATCGCTGAAATAGCCAATAACGGCTTTTCTATTGATTATTGAGAAGGGTATGAATAATTTTGGACTGGACACTTTTTGCTATAAATAAATAAAAGCTGAGAAATGTTATTTTCCACAATAATGCCTCTTGTACATTGTCTTATTACCTTTTGGGAGACATCTGTGTGATTTCCCGTAAAAAATTACTTGCTGGTTGAATAAAAGTAACTTTAAGTCAAAATTTGCCAGGGGTATGAATAATTATGGGCAGCACCGTATAAAGGTGGCCACACACGATACAATAAAATGATCCAATTTTACAGCAATTTGATAAAAACGATCGGATCTCCCGAAAAAATCGAAAGCTTTTTTTTCATTCGACTGAAAAATTTGATCGGATTTCCTGTTTTTTTCAATTTTTATCTATCCGGAATGCCAGATATTTTTCTTCAACCTCTCTAAAGATTGTATGGTGTGTGTTAGATTGTCAATTTATTAATATACACACCCTAGTAATTTTGTCAGAGTTTCCAATAATTTTTATCATAATTGGGGAAAAATTTACCACAGGTGTGTGGTACATTGGTCATATTTTTGAAATGTTGCAATCAGTCAGAAAAATTGATTGCAATTCTTAAATTGAACAGATATTTAAAAAATTGTATGGCGTGTGGCCACCTTAAGACTCACTTAAAGGTGGGGGAAAAAGTCACTGCGTCTTATAGTCCAAGTGCAGGGAGTTCCAGACTTGTAAATGCCTGCTAATACAAACCTCCAACCCGCCACACTGTCAGGGGCTCCCTGTACTGTGTCCAAGCAGAGAAGGACACAGGGGGGAAAACGGAGGACACAGGGGGACACAACGGGGCATAGCGGAGGACACTAGGGGCACACAAAGGGGCACAGAAGAGGGTATAAGGAGGACAGAGGCAGACACATGGGGGACACAGTCACTGCATCTTATAGTCCAAGTGCAGGGAGTTCCAGACTTGTAAATGCCTGCTAATACAAACCTCCAACCCGCCACACTGTCAGGGACTCCCTGCACTGTGTCCAAGCAGAGAAGGACACAGGGGGGAAAACGGAGGACACAGGGGGACACAAAGGGGCATAGCGAAGGACACTAGGGGCACACAAAGGGGCATAGAAGAGGGTATAAGGAGGACAGAGGCAGACACATGGGGGACACAGGAGGACACAAGGGGGACGGAGGAGGACACAGGGAGACACGAGGTACAAAGGGGTCATAATCCACAAGATGCCCCTTTACCATGGATGCACCAGGTTTAGTATATATTTTTTCCCTTGGTTTTGTCCTCTAAACTTGATGCATCTTACAGTGGTCAGGAGCATCTTATAGTCTGAAAAATTAGGTATATCTCATCATCATGTCACATGTCGCATACATGTTAAAACTACAGAAAGAAAATTGAAAAACCAGTAAACTTTTTAGTTTTCACTTGCACAATACTATCCATATTAGCCTCATCACAGTAAGAAATCCTTATTTCATTTTTAATTAACACTACTGGGCATGTAGATTTCCTTACGTATTTCTCCGGATACTCATCCGTCAGTCTCTAAAGTCTCAGGCACAGCTCAGTGGCAGCTTTCTCTGCTTTAAATACAGAACTCAGATCACGGTGACCTGAAAGTAAATCATCTTACTCTGAAATATTCCCAGTCACAAGTAATATTTCAAAGGATTTGCACTGAGCTTTAGGGACCCCAGAAGTCACGTCTACAGCACATACCAAAAGAAGATGTGACAAGCAAATTAGATGCACAAACTGCTGGGCACAGCAATGCATACTGCCTGAAAAAGTGCACATCAAAAATTAACATTGATAATAGTATTAAAATAATGAGCATGATAAAAAAAAAATCCTAATTTTTTTAAGGCTTGCATTTTGTTCTTTCTTTGTTTCATTAAAGGGAATCAGAACTTTTGCTGAAAAACAGCTATCTTGGAAATTATTGTTACTGAAGTGTTTGTGTGTTTATATTTAAAGCCATAGATCACCCTCTGGGATGGAGTTGTATAGCTGAGAGCAAACCATCTTTCAATATCCCTTCAGGGCTCCGCATTGGTCTATTAACAGACTAATGGGAATCCTCCCAATTCCCATTGGTCTGTTAATGAACCAATGGGAAACCTTGTAGGCATATTTAAAGATGCTTAGCTCTCATCTATACTTATAGCTGATAGATGCACGGGTTAGTGGCATGTGTGGCAGCTGGTGTGCAGAGATCTTCAATCAAGCTCGTAGAGGTTGTTGGTTTGGGAACATTAATTAAAGGTATTTATTGTTAATTAAGAACGTTAAAGGACGTTATTTGTAGTCACACATGTTTATCTACATTTAACTCTTTCTGGAAATACAGTGGGTTGCAAAAGAATTCGGCCCCCTTGAAGTTTTCCACATTTTGTCACATTTCTGTCACAAACATGCATCAATTTTATTGGAATTCCACGTGACCAAGACCAATACAAAGTGGTGTACACAGTAGAAGTGGAACGAAAACCGTACATGATTCCAAACATTTTTTTACAAATCAATAACTGCAAAGTGGGATGTGCGTAATTATTCAGCCCCCTGAATCAATACTTTGTAGAACCACCTTTTTCTGCAATTACAGCTGCCAGTCTTTTAGGGTATGTCTCTACCAGCTTTGTCTAGAGACTGAAATCCTTTCCCATTCTTCTTTGCAAAACAGCTCCAGCTCAGTCAGATTAGATGGACAGCGTTTGTGAACAGCAGTTTTCAGATCTTGCCACAGATTCTCGATTGGATTTAGATCTGGACTTTGACTGGGCCATTCTAATACATAGATATGTTTTGTTTTAAACCATTCCATTGTTGCCCTGGCTTTAGGTTTAGGGTCATTGTCCTGCTGGAAGGTGAACCTCCGCCCCAGTCTCAAGTCTTTTTCAGTCTCCAAGAGGTTTTCTTCCAAGTTTGCCCTGTATTTGGCTTCATCCATCTTCCTATCAACTCTGACCAGCTTCCCTGTCCCTGCTGAAGAGATGCACCCCCCGAGCATGATGCTGCCACCACCATATTTGACAGTGGGGATGGTGTGTTCAGAGTGATGTGCAGTGTTAGTTTTTCGTCACACATAGCGTTTTGCATTTTGGCCAAAAAGTTCCATTGTGGTCTCATCTGACCAGAGCACCTTCTTCCACATGGTTGCTGTGTCCCCCACATGGCTTGTGGCAAACTGCAAACGGGACTTCTTATGCTTTCTGTTAACAATGCCTTTCTTCTTGCCACTCTTCCATAAAGGCCAACTTTGTACAGTGCATGACTAATAGTTGTCCTATGAACAGAGTCTCCCACCTGAGCTGTAGATCTCTGCAGCTCGTCCAGAGTCACCATGGGCCTCTTGACTGCATTTCTGATCAGCGCGCTCCTTGTTCGGCCTGTGAGTTTATGTGGATTAATACGCCAGAATCCTCCTGCTCGAATTCAGCTCAGCATTTAATACAATCTGCCCTCGCATCCTCCAGAACAACCTGGAGGCACTTGGCGTCCACTCGTCCCTACGCCACTGGATCACAGACTTCCTGACCGACAGATCACAAGTCGTCAAGCTGGGCAAGTTCTCCTCCCAAGTAAGGTCTACTAACACAGGTGCCCCACAGGGCTGTGTCCTGTTGCCAATCCTGTTTTCCCTCTACACCAACAACTGCAGATCCACAGCAGACTCGGTCAAGGTCGTCAAATTCGCTGACGACACCACCATCATTGGTCTAGTGTCCAAAAATGATGAGCAAGACTATCGTCAACAAGTCGACAGAATTTTCCACTGGTGCAAGAAAAGCAGGCTGGTCCTCAACACAGCCAAAACCGTTGAGATGGTCGTAGACTTCAGGAAGCAGGCCCCCACCCCACCCCCAATCTTCATTGAAGGCATGGAGGTGGAAAAGGTATCTAGTGTCCGCCTCCTTGGAACCCAGATCACCAGGGACCTGCGCTGGAAAACTCACACAAGCACCACACAGAGGAAGGCCCAACAAAGGCTCTTCTTCCTTCGCCAGCTGAGGAAGTTTGGGATGGCACAGGAGCTTATGTCTAACTTCTACTCTGCCACTATAGAATCCGTCATCTGCACCTCTATCCTGGTGTGGTATGCTGGATCCTCAAACAGGGACAAATACAAGCTCCAGAGGGTCATCATGTCGGCGGAGAGAATCATTGGGAAACCACTCCCTTCGCTTGACCTCCTCTACAACTCCAGACTGCGCTCCAGAGCACAAAGGATCGCGAACGACCGCTCACACCCAGGCCACCGTTACTTTAATGTGCTCCCATCCGGTAGAAGGCTACAGACCATTTCCACCAAGACAGCCAGGCATATAAACTCCTTCTTCCCTGCTGCCGTTAAACTCTTGAATTCCATTCACTGGTTCCCTCCGTCAGGCCAGTAGTCAGATCATATATCTCCAACGATATGGGTGATAGGTCATCCACTGGCTGTGTTTGCTGTTTTCCCCTGCCACCCGTGTCCCTATTAGTGCCCTACTCTGCTAAGCTACACCTATCTTAGTGTACATTTTACTTGCACTATTGTGTTTTTTTACTGTAATGCGTCATCCACCTACTGTTGGTTTTGTTCTGGTGGCTAGATGTCATGGTTGTTATCAATGTCCTTGTTGTTGCCTTTGTGTGTTTCCTTTTTATCTTTATTTTCTTTTTTTGTGCCGCTGAGTTCTCTGTTTTTGTGCCAAACCCAATTCCGGGCATGACCCAGTCATGCTTGGCGAAATAAACTGATTCTGATTCTGATTCTGGATGGCCTTGTCTTGGTAGGTTTACAGTTGTGCCATACTCCTTCCATTTCTGAATGATCGCTTGAACAGTGCTCCGTGCGATGTTCAAGGCTTTGGTAATCTTTTTGTAGCCTAAGTCTGCTTTAAATTTCTCAATAACTTGATCCCTGACCTGTCTTGTGTGTTCTTTGGACTTCACGGTGTTGTTGCTCCCTATATTCTCTTAGACAACCTCTGTGGCCCTCACAAAGCAGCTGTATTTGTACTGACATTAGATTACACACAGGTGCACTCTATTTAGTCATTAGCACTCATCAGGCAATGTCTATAGGCAACTGACTGCACTCAGATCAAAGGGGGCCGAATAAATATGCACACACCACTTTGGAGCTATTTATTTCTAAAAAATGTTTGGAATCATGTATGATTTTCGTTCCACTTCTCATGTGTACACCACTTTGTGTTGGTCTTTCATGTGGAATTCCAATAAAATTGATTCATGTTTGTGGCAGTAATATGACAAAATGTGGAAAAGTGCAAGGGGGCCGAATACTTTTGAAACCCACTGTAGGTAATGGATACTATGTACCCCTATACCTATTTACCCTGGTAAGGGGATGGACATGTGGGGGTGCCCTTCTTAACTTCTTGCCGACCGGCTAGCGCCGATGGACGTGGCCGTGGCGGCAGCCCCAGGACTGCCTAGCACCGATTGGCGTCAAGTCCTGGGGCTCTGTTTTGCAGGAGATCGCGTGCAGGCTATGGGGCATCTCCTGCTCGGGGGGCAGAGTTCTGCCCTGCCTTCAGTCTCTGAACAGCGGGAGACTGTAAAGAAGGCGAAACCGCTGTCTATTTACATGTACAGAGCTGCGATCAGCAGCAGCGCTGTACTGGGGACAGCAGTGTGACACGGCTGTCCCCCTGGTGGACAAGCGAGCGATCGGCTCTCATAGGCAGAAACCTATTACAGCCGATCACATCATTGGCTGGCTGGGGGAGGGAGGGTTCTCGGGGGAAAATGAAAAAATCAATAAACAGGGAATTTTATTAAAAAAAGGTAAACATAAATACTGATAAATAAAAAAATAAACAATGGAGGGGTGATCAGACCCCACCAACAGAGAGCTCTGTTGGTGGGGGGAAAAAGGGGGGGAATCACTTGTGTGCTGTGTTGTGCGGCCCTGCAGCTTGGCCTTAAAGCTGCAGTGGCCATTTTTGAAAAAATGTGCCTGGTCTTTAGGGAGGTTTGCCACTGTGGTCCTCAAGTGGTTAAAGGGGACTACCAGATGCCACCATGAAACCCCCGCCTCTTCCTGGTCACTGGAAGTGGGGAAGAGCCCCTTGGCCATTAATTGGACAAGGGCTCTAGGGTAGAGGGGGAGACTTGGCCGCCCCTCTCCTGCAGAGCCCCCCTATACCATGGACCATGCAGGCTGGTATAGCTCAGGGTGTGAAGGCCCGCGTGGCCGGGGCTCCACATTGTGGCAATCAGAGCCTGCATGGGGGATAAGGGGTTAAAGAGGCTCGGGAGGTGGTACCCCACATTATTTTTTTTTAACTTTCCACACTCTAAAGATATATTGTTTATTGGTCAAAAAAAATGTTAAGTGGTCAGGGATGATTATACAGCCATATTGCCACTGTATAGTGATCCCTGGCAAAACGGCCATTGAAATTTCGTTATAAATTAACATTACTCATTTATAATGTACTCATTACTCATTTCGAGTACTCAGGAGTCCAATTTCATGTAAACCCATAAACGTTGCTTGTAATTTCATCCAATTACGAACGTCCGATTATGAGTTTGTAACTGCCAATTATGAACTCAGTAATTACGGACTCATAATTTCCGAGTCCTTACGAGCACCACTAGTTGAAAGGCCAAAATCCCTAAATGATGGACTTGTCTAATTAAGACATATAGTACTACTTATGTCCATGAAGTTCTTCCTCTGAGTCTGAAAAGTCGTTAGAGATGCACTTAAAGAGAAACTCCGACCAAGAATTGAACTTTATCCCAATCAGTAGCTGATACCCACTTTTACATGAAAAATATAATGATTTTCACAAACAGACCATCAGGGGGCGCTGTATGACTGATTTTGTGCTGAAACCCCTCCCACAAGAGGCTCTGGTACCGTACGGTACTCTGGGCAAACTGCCACAATGTAACAATGACACACACAGGAAATGGCTGTTTATATGTCTGTTAAAGCCAGAACAGCTACATAATCTGCCCACAGTAACAATGTCAGCATGTAATACATGTCAGAATGTGAATCTGGGAGAGGAAAGATTTTACAATGAGCAAACTCTGACTAAATCATGTATACATAATTATTGTAAAAATTAAGCACCTTTTTATATTAAATTATTTTCACTGGAGTTCCTCTTTAAAGATGTGTTTAGCAAAAATGCATAAATAAAACAAAGTAAATAGAGGAGGCTACAGTGTCAAACAACACTACAGCTTCAAGACTTAAAATGTATTTATAATTGCAGATTATAGAGAAAATAGGGAAAATGAAGAATGTTCACCTTACACATGGATTAAATTTGTCAGATTCTATACATTTTATGCATTCCTCCATTCATGTCACAAATCTGTATCACAGACTAAGTACAGCAAGTTTTAAGGACTCTGATGACTTCATCATTTACTTGTACATATGTAACTAATGCTTGTGCTTTAATGCCGATTAGTGATGGATTGTTCAAACCAGCTGTGGGTGACAGAGGTTTTTCTATTTTTTTTTCTTTTGGTGGTATCCTAAAATGCAGCATATCAACATCTGATAAGCTGACTTTATAATATATGTATTACATTTACATGTTAAATCATTTGTAATTTGTCACCTCTTGTTTTTATTTATATTTTACAGTGACACAACTTTTTTTTGAAAACAGGGTTGTACCGTTCCATTTCAATATGTAGTCAGCAATGATTTTCCAGCTCACTGCAGACTGTTAGATGATTCAAATGATGCTTCCTTGTAATCATGGCAACATTACACCTTCTACTGTAGACATAGCTCGCAGGTTTTATACTCTGTGATTTCTTTATATGGTTGGTATGCAAATCTAAGCAGATCTGTGGTTTTGTGATATTTCTGTTTCACAAGCCTTGGTTAATTATGTGTAGACAGCCCCAAGCACTATATCCACTCAAGAACTTATAGACAATAATTTAAATGTCCATATGTAATATTTCATATTTATATGAGTAAAACAATACAAATGTATTTTTGTAGCACTACATAAAAAATAATATGCATTCTCTTTAATAGTGATGGTGTTCAAATTCATCAGTATGTTTTTATTAGTATAGTAGTTTCCCACTGCAAATTGGAGAGCAGCCTACTTCTTCATCAAGAACAAAGACCTATGCGGGGATGGGCAATTCCCCAAATTCTATATTACAAAATGCTCAGAGCAAGCAATTTGGATAAATAGATTTTACCTGCAGATTTTCTAGTGCTCCAACTACTATACTTAGACATACCTGCATTTAGTTTTCCTTTTTCTCGTTGAGGTATTCGACCTACACCTCTACCCAAGCCAACCTTTGGCAATGAGTGGAGATCTTCTTCAAATATGGGACAACATTTTCCATGACCTTTCAGCTCATGGCTCACCTTTTTTACACACTCAAATGAATCATAGTTTTAACTCAGATGTACCAGTATTGGTACATTACTACTGAGTATAGTTTATTGTTCCATGATGATCATAGCTGCTTCCAGCCCATGCCTGCAGCTACAGAAGACACTGTACTTCAGGAGGAAGACTAACGCTATTTAGTTGAAACGCGTAGAGGTGAAGGAATAGACTCTGTTTTTTCTGTGTATCAAGACACAGAAGTATTGTAAGCCGTGGAAGCGCTCAGCGGCTAACTGTTTAAACGGGAGCTTCTATGTCTTTAAGGTGATGTCACCTGTAAACAAAGATACTACGAGCGGAGAGTCCTGGGAGAGCGAGCGTCACCAGTGGAACTATCATCCGGAAGTGACGTAGGCCGCCGGACACCGCCGGAGTTCAGATGGAGTGAGCAAGCTCTGTAGTCCCCAGCTACGTGGATAGCAAATGGAAGGGATTTGAGCATTTGAACGTGAGGTATATTGAGTGGACTTATACTTTAATGTTCATTATAAGAGTCAAGATACTTAAGGTTAATCATTGACTGCAAATATACAGGACTGGTCCTATTGTTTCTCACGCAGTTGCTGAGTTTTTATATAACTTTGTCATTACCATTACGGATATACTGGATCTCATACCCCAGAATTTATATATATTCATGGATGTTTGAAACCCCGGATTGAGCAATACTGCCCGTGAATTTGAACTGTTTTTTGAGATTGGAAAGTTTTTTATGGCTCTTGAAGGTCGTGCGGGCTCGGGTTTTTGATTGTGTGTGATTGGATGAGTGCTATGAGTGGAGATTTTATGAAGTATTGTTGATAAACAGTTTTTTATTTTTGCTGCTGGATATATTTGATTAAAAAGAGCTAGTATTTTAGAAGCGCATGTTCCCTCATTCTTATAATTTATTTATCTCAGTTAAAGGTTTGGGGAATCCCTTTTTGGAATATTGCAGCTCAGTTAACCCAATAGCGCCGCTCCCTACCCAATTTCGATAATTTTTCATCTTCTATTTAGAATAAAATGACATCTCCCCTATAGAGGTCTAACAGCCTATAAAGACCCTTCCCTAGACTTTCAAAATGGTATAATCCTTTGAGTGATAGATAGCGCTCCTTATAAATACAAAGCCAGCAACATCCCCAGGACTGAACTCCTGAAATATAAGCAAAACCAGAAAGAGGAACGTGTCCCTTTGGTTGTCACCTACAACCCACACCTGGAAATCTTAAGGAGGATTGCTAAGGAACTTCATCCCATTTTACACAAGGATCACAGACTGAGAACGATATTCCCTAAACCTCCACTCTTGTCATATCGGCAACCACACAATCTAAAACAGATGATTGTCAGGAGCTCTTTGAATAGGCCTCAACAAAACGGAACATCACCCTGCCGACAAAAAATATGTGGGACCTGCAGACACATTTACCCCACTGACAGGGTAACGATACCAGGTTCACAACAGGAGTACAGAGTACAAGGTAAATTTTCTTGTGGGTCCACCAATCTGGTATATCTGATCATGTGTGCTAAATGCCCCAATGTTATGTACGTGGGAGAAACTGGACAAACTCTGCGCAAACGTATGAATGGACACAGGCACACTATTAATGATACCAAATCTGGACTCCCAGTTGCTACACACTTTCGGTCCAACGGACACAGCATGGATGATCTTCGTGTCACTGCCCTGAAGGGCGGCTTCAAAACGTCAAATGACCGATTAATAGCAGAAACAAAATTTATAAATTGTTTCAAAGCTGTGCAGAAGGGTTTGAATAAGGACAACAACTTTCTATATTGGTATGAGATTGATGATATATGAACTGTCTCAGCCACCCTAGCTGAACTTGTGAACTAAGAATTTACGATACCTCTGGGTCAATCCTAATACCAGGTCTGTGAGCAATAAAGTAAACAAGGATCCTTATCTTACCCCATTTAGATGGTCTGTTTGTATTAAGGCATCTTAATGATGTTTCCCTGGTGCAATTCCATGGCAGCATACTATGGGTTTGGCTCCGCCCCCCAAACCCCATTGGACAACATAACTATAAGTGTTTGCCGAGCCAGCTAGCCCACCATTCTTTTTCTCTTGTCCTCCCCTCTCAATGGACACTATTTTTCACACTATTCTCTCTCTATTTGAGAAGTCTGATTGTTGGATGTGTGGAAAGAAGGCAATTCCGGGGAAGATTGTCTGCGAGAAGTGCTTTGAAGAACAGGCAGTAAACACCGCTGAGGATTCTTCAACAGTGTTACGCCTTATTAAGCAGGCGGTGAGGGAAGAATTAGCAACGCAAACACCAGTTCCAGGCCCGTCACAAGAAGCCACTACTCATCTGGAAGCTACACAAGTTCCAATAGCCACTGCTGCTCAAACCAATGTCGCTTTAAATATAGATCAGTCTCAGGACTCGAACTCAGAGCCAGAAGAGCAGATCAACTTCCAATTTTCGCTAGTACAACCGCTAGTCGCAGCTATAAAAGAGGCCCTTCAATGGGAAGACCTAGATGACTCCACCCCAGAGGTACCAAAATACTATCCTCATCTATCAAAATCAAGCACTTCCTTTCCCCTTATGAAGGAAATTAAAGGGGTGATAGAAGAGGAATGGTCAAAAGTGGAGAATAAATCATCCTTTACAAACAGATGGGCAAAGTTGTATCCGTTAAAGGAAGAGGAATTAAGATCTCTCCAGAATGCTCCTACGGTGGATGCCTCGGTGGCAAGTCTAGCGAAGCACGTCACCTTGCCGTCAGAGGACTCCGTGTCATTTATAGATACTCTGGATCGTAAGATGGAAGGTGACTTAAGAAAGAATTATGTCGCAGCAGGGGCTGCTTGCAGAACATCTATAGCGCTGACTTCATTATCAAGAGCCATGAAAGTGTGGATTGGTAATATCGAAGATGCAGTTAAAGCAGGAGCAGATATGGAGCAGATCGTCTCTGGCCTGGAAGACTTAAAGATTGCTTCAGATTTCGTGGGCGAAGCAGCCATAGACGGAGTACGAGCTTCTTCAAGAGCGATGCTAACTTCAGTGACGGCCAGGAGAGCGCTCTGGCTGAAGCCTTGGAGTGCCGACTCTACCTCCAAACAGACATGGGTCAAGATTCGGTTTAATGGGTCAGCCCTGTTCGGCGAAAAGCTTGATGCGGCTATAGCAAGAAAAACTGGTGGTAAATCCGGAGACATTCCGCAAGATAGGAAAGTGAGGAAACAGCGTTTTGGCCAGAAACCTCCCTTCCAGAAATTCAACAGTGTTAAATCGTACAGACCTGGTAAAGAGTATCAGCGAAGATGGCAAGGAGCCCAAAGTGCCTTATCAAAGAAAATTAAATCCACCACCTCTACTCGACAGTCCCAGGGGAAGTCCTTTTGAGGCCTTGTCCGCCCACACTCCGCCGGTTGGAGCGAGACTCAGTTTCTACGCTCGAGTGTGGGCGGACAGGGTTTCAGATCCTTGGGTCTTGTCGACCATTTCGAAAGGTCACAAATGGGAATTCAAAACACCTCCAGAAGACATATACATTCCAACAAGACTCCCGTCTTTGAAGGAGAAGAGACTATGCCTCATACGCTACGTCAAGCAGTTAGTCCTACAGAATGCTGTGCGGGAAGTTCCCATCTCACAAAGAGGCAAGGGCGTCTACTCGCCTCTATTTTTAGTAGCAAAGAAATCAGGAGATTGGCGTCCTGTGATAGATTTGAAGAAACTGAACAAGCACATTCATCTGCCTCGTTTCAAAATGGAGTCCCTTCAATCCATCATTCTCTGTGTTCAGCCCAACGATTATATGGCGTCTATAGACCTGAAGGACGCATACTTCCATATCCCGATTCATCCAACATTTCACCGCTACTTGAGATTCGTCCTGCAGGACATACATCTACAATTCACAGCACTACCGTTCGGCCTTTCCACCTCGCCCAGAACTTTCTCGAAAGTCCTGCAAACCGCAATAGCTCTGTTAAGACAAGAGGGAATTCGTATCTTCCACTACTTGGACGATATACTAATCCTGTCAGGCTCCCAAATTCACCTTCAAGAACAAGTAAGGACATGTTTGAATCTATTACAAGATCTGGGTTGGGTGGTCAACCACCAGAAGAGCCAGTTAGATCCTTCCAGATCAATGACCTACCTGGGTGCACGGTTCGACACCATCAACAATACAGTATCCCTTCCAGAGGAAAAAATTCCGGTGATTTTCCAGCATGTACTGAAAGCTTTCAAATTCCCTCACTTGTCAGCAAGGGAATGTCTACAGCTGCTGGGAACCTTATCAGCAACCATACCCATGGTCAGATGGGCACACTGGCACATGAGAGGCTTCCAACTTCCTTTCTTACGCCAATGGGACAAGACAGATCTCCAGCAGAGGATATGTATGCTTCCAGCCATGAGGGACTCCCTTCTCTGGTGGTGCGAGGAACTTCATCTTCAGAGGGGTTTCTCTCTCCTGCCAGTGTCTTGGATATATGTCACGACGGATGCCAGCCTATACGGTTGGGGAGCATGGTGTCAAGACCAATTAGTCCAGGCTCAATGGCCATGTCATCCTTTTATGAGCAATTCAAATCTTTTAGAGTTACGGGCAGCACGGTTGGCTCTAGAAACAATGGCTCCTCTACTCCGCAATCAGGCGGTTTGCTTAAGGTCGGACAATTCCACCACAGTGGCCTACATCCGGAATCAGGGAGGAACTCACAGTCGAGTATTGTCTCAAGAGGCTGCTCTCCTGTTCAACTGGGCGGAGGAGAATCTTCTTCTTCTGAGAGCGGTTCATATTCCAGGCAAACTCAACAAGAAAGCAGACTCGTTGTCAAGAACAACCTTGGACAACAACGAGTGGTCTCTGAGTCAGGAAGCCTTTCTGGAACTTACACGGAAATGGGGTATGCCGAAGATAGACCTCTTTGCTTCAAGTCGCAATCACAAGCTTCCTCTTTTTTACTCGAGAACGCCCTCTCCAAAAGCACTAGCAGTGGATGCCTTAGCCCAGAGTTGGCCACCAATCCTGCTTTACGCATTTCCACCAGTACCACTGATATTCAGATTTCTCCGGAAGTTAATGGTGGAACCATCAACTGTTATTGCAATTCTGCCATACTGGCCCAAGAGGGTCTGGTTCCCACTCCTGTTGCAGTTGGCACAGTCCAGACCTCAGTTCCTACAGACCTCTCCAAACCTTCTGTGCCAGGGAGAAATTTTCCATCCAGCTCCGCACAAGCTACATCTAGCGGCTTGGATATTGAGAGGCAAAGGTTTGTAGAAGTAGGGTGTTCCGAGGCAGTGGTGAATACACTTCTAAAGGCAAAGAAAACCACCACTTACACAGTGTACAACAAAGTTTGGTCTAAATTTGTGGACTTTGCATCCAAAAACGATTTTGACCCTCAATCAGCTGCAATTTCTAATGTCCTGGACTTTCTTCAAGCCGGTTTAGACCTAGGCCTTAGTTATAACACCATTAAAGTTCATGTTACAGCATTATCTTCACTTTCAGGGGAAAGGTGGTCCCTGAATCCGTTGGTACAGCAGTTTTTAAAAGCCACCCTGAAGATAAGACCGCCCAGAAGGAATATTTATCCTAAGTGGGATTTGCCAATAGTCCTGGATTTTCTAAGCTCTACTCCCTTCTATCCGTTGGAGCAATGTTCATTAATAAACTTGACGAACAAGCTGGCCTTTTTGTTGGCTATCACTTCTACAAAGAGGGTGTCGGAATTACATGCGTTAGGTTGCAAAGAGCCATACCTAGTACTGTATGAAGATCGAGTCATTCTAAGGCCAATAATGCAGTTTCTTCCAAAAGTGGTGTCAGTATTCCATCTGGACAGTGAATTATCTCTTCCAGCCCTGTTTGATGTTGAAGATCCGCTAAAGCCTCATCCGCTTGATATAGTTTCTTTACTTAAAAAGTACCTAACCTTGACGCAACCTTTTAGGAAAACAGACCGCTTACTTGTGGCTCCGAGGGGATATAGGAAAGGATTTGAAGTGTCGTCAAGAACTATTGCTGCCTGGATAAGGAAGATTATATCGGACGCTTATAGGTCTAAGGGGCTTCTTCCTCCTGATAATACTTCGGCCCATTCTACTCGTGGAATCTCTTCTTCTTGGGCGTCCTTCGCTGGAGTTCCCTTATCGGCGATATGCAAGGCTGCGGGGTGGTCCTCCAGTAACACCTTTGTGGATCATTATAAAATTGATCCGTGTTCTCTGACTACGGCGGATGTCGGTCGTTCAATAATTTCTGCCGCTCATACTGTTAAATAAATAGTTTTGGCATTCCCTCCCTGTTTGATTCCTTTTATTTGCTAGTTAAATCCCATAGTATGCTGCCATGGAAGCACCAGGGAAATAGGAAAATTAATACTTACCTATCGGAAATTTTCCTTTCCTGGTGCAATTCCATGGCAGCATACGGTCCCACCCAAGATCGGGGAGGCTGATAGTTACAAGAATGGTGGGCTAGCTGGCTCGGCAAACACTTATAGTTATGTTGTCCAATGGGGTTTGGGGGGCGGAGCCAAACCCATAGTATGCTGCCATGGAATTGCACCAGGAAAGGAAAATTTCCGATAGGTAAGTATTAATTTTCCTATATTTATGCTTGAAAAAAATATCTGTTTTCCCTTTTGATGTTGCATGTATATAAGCTGTCTGTACCACCAGCTTGCAAACTAACAGGATGTAAACCTGACGAAGGCTGCAAGGCCGAAAGCTTGTTTATTCTTATTCATTTGTAGTTAGCCAATAAATGGTATCATCCTGATTTAAAACTTCTTGCTTTTAGTATAAATACAGCAGACAGTTCACGTCTCATATGGTTATACACTCACCCAATCTGTGTGACCACTATAAGATTGGTCAATGATCGCTCATGTAGATGTCCCGCTCCGTCAGTGCCTTCACCTCCTTCTTGCTCCCTTTCCTCCTATTCAGGCGATCGGTAGTCTCATAGATCATGTATACCTCATAGGATGAGAAATCTTACATAGTACAGCTCCGTATGTAAAAAGTACCATTCATTATAAAATTGCACTTACAATCTCGTTGTGGGTAAACAGCGTTTAGAGTGATTCTAACAGGCTCTCCCCCGTGCCTCCCGGTCAGGCCGCAGGTAAACCACGTCTCCGCCTCCGCTGCTAGTTTCCTCCAACACCACGACATACGCTCAGTGTTCCTCAGTGTCAGGAACACTGAGCACACGCTGTGGCGTTGGAGGAAACCAGCAGCGGAGGTGGAGATGTGTCGGGAATAGGGATGCTCTCCGGATTCCGCGTAATGGAGATTTCCGCGATTCCGGTCGGAAATTGGCAATTCCGTTCCATTGAGCCGGAATGGAAGAGCTATAGTGGTAAACGGAAATAGCGGAATTTCTATGCGGAATTCCATCGGAATTTAAAACAGAAGCATATAAAAGCTGCATTAGCCAATCAGAAGGGATAGACCAATCACAGAAGCTTAAACATGATGATTTCTGCATTAAAAACGGAATTTCTGCACTAATTAGAGTCTTAACAAAAACCAACTAATCCTACGTTAGCAACCAGCTCCTAGCTACCTATCATCAGCTATCCCACCCATTTTGTATATAAGAGAGCTGTGACAGTCACGATGCTTGTGGGTTTCAGTCTGGTGTTGGAGAGAGGAGAGACAGACCCATATTAGTTGTTTCAACATAAAACAATAGTCTTTTTAAAGACTGTATATAAACCAAAAATCTTTTTAAAGACTGTGAGAGAATTAGATTGAGTGTGAACTATATTAGTAGTAGCTAGCTAGGTGTATTTGTGAGAGAGTGACAGTAGATTATTAGTTTGAGTGATAGATTGTAGTGTAGTGTACTAGTAGTTGCTGTGTTGAGAGGGTTAGGCAGAGCCAGCCAGGCCGCAGGCTTAGTGTTTGGCTTAGTGTTTGACAGAGTGAGAGAGGTGATTGATTAGTTGAGTGTAGTGCAAGTTTTTTTTGTTTTCTAAGTTCAATTTTTTTTTGTTTTCTTTATTTTGTTTTTGATTTATTTTCTTTATTTATGTTACTTTGGTTCTGTCGCTCGTACCCCTTTCCCAATAAAGATTTTGGCTCCAAAGCAATGGAGCGAGAGCAGCAGCAATTTCCTGCCACTCCTAAAAGAAAAGGGAGTAATGGTGGTGTTGGTGGATCACTTCAAGTACGTGATCAGGCTGAGGGTGGCAGCAGCAGCAGGATGCGTTCCCACCTGGTCAGAGATGTCTTCCCTCTGTTTGCACGCAGGAAAATTTTGACAGAGCAGCAGGCGAACAGAGTTGTTGATTATTTAGATCAGGAACCCTCTACCCAGTCTGAAGAACTTGAAGCTAGTTGCAGCAGCACCAGTAGTGGCCAGGTTCCTCATGACAGAACTCGACCGCAGCTGCTTCTCTTGACGAGGTTGCTTCCTCCCAGTAATCTCCTCCAGAAGTAAAGCACACCTACATTGAGAAGAGAGATGTGGAGAAGGATTGGGAGGAGGCATTGGAGCAGACCATGGAACCAAGATCCCAAGAAGTGGTGGGTTCTGTGGTGACAAAAATGGCCCCTGTGTTTTCTTCATCCAGTAGTAATCCATCACAACTGGGAGCTTGTGTCACCACCTATCTACATCACCACCAGTCAAGTACAGAGGTGTTTAGTGACCAGGTGGAGGGTCCAGAAGAGTCTCTTATAGGTTCCAGTGATTTGGTTGAACTGGATGATGTTTTGGATGATGACGAGGCGGCTGATCCACCGTTGTTGCCATCTGGTGGGTTAGGCACTAACAGGCGTGAGCAGCATGGAGAAACAGAGCAGACGGTTGGCCAGCAGCCTGCAAGTGCTTTCCCGTCTGTCAGTACCCACCAGTCCAATGCTGAGCATCGACGTGCTGGAACAGGTCGCACCACTCGCACCACTGCTCCACGTGCACGCATGTCCCCTGCTGGAATTATTTTACTGTTCTGGAAGAGGATGAATCCAGGGCAGTCTGTTCTGTGTGCCGTAAATCGGTGAGCAGAGGCAAATTGGGCACCGGGTTCGGCACTTCAGGGCTGATAAGCCATCTGCGCAACCACCACAGATGGGGGTTTGAATATGTAAAGAATTACAATAAGATGGGTAGAGGAAAAGCAGCAGCAATAGGCCCCTCCTCTTCTTTTTCTACCAACCTGCTCAGTCCCATTCCAGTTCAAATCCCTCTGTATACCAGGCTGGAAGAGGACTCCAGACCTCGGCAAGCACCTCATCATCACCCTTGTTGGTTTCCTCTGAATCACCAGTGTTCCAGTGTCAGGCCTCTGTACCAGAAATGTTGCAGAGGAAGCGGATGCTCCCTGCAACTGATCCGTTTGCTGTGAAAAATAATGTGCTCCAGGCAAGGCTGTTGGGACAACAGCTGCAGCCCTACCAGTTTGTGGACTGTGCCCCCTTCCGCAGACTGATGAACAGTGTTGCTCCACAATAGCGTATTCCCAGCCCCCATTATTTTACTAGGAATGCTATCCCTGCCCTTCACCAGCACATTGTGGAGTGTGTCGGCCGGTCTATGGATCACGCTGTCGGTGGCAAGGTGCACTTCACTATGGATGGCTGGAAAAGCAGGCATGGGCAGGGAAAGTATCTAACTTTTACCGCCCATTGGGTCACCCTCCATGGTGCTGCTGAGGAGGGTGCAAGATCTGGGGCATCTCAGCTGGTGGTGCCGCAACGTGGGTTGAAGGGGAGACCTGTTTTCCTTCCCTCTGCTACCTGTTCTGTCCAAGGCCAGTCCGAAGTTGCTGAGCCTCCCAGCAAGTGGTCCCGCTCCTACACTGGTCTGCAGCACCATCAATGCCAAGCACTTCTGAAACTTGAATCCATTGACAAGAACAGGCAAACCGGATCTGTAATCCTTGCCGCCTTACAGGATCAGATTTGGCAGTGGATTTTCCCCCGAAAACTGGACACAGGTGTAGTGGTGTCTGATAATGGTGTCAACATACTGGCTGCCATTTCGGAAGGTAGCTACACTCATTTACCTTGCTTGGCCCACGTCTTCAACCTTGTAGTCCAGAAATTTCTACGAACTTTTGATGGGTTGAAGGACGCTGTGGCCTCAGCACGAAAAGTGTCAGCCCACATCCGTCGCTCCGCAACCGCTCAGTATGCACTGGAGGTTCTTGCATGCCCTGCCGCCAGTGTTCTTTCTGAGGGAGTATTTAGTGCTGCAGGTGGGGTGGTCACCGACCAATGGATCCGTCTGTCCACAGACAATGTGGACATACTAAAGTTCATAAACATGAACGAGTCATGGATCAGTGATAATTACAAGGCCCCTCTCACTGATTCACGATGAAGATTGGACAGACTAAATTAAAATTTTGCTGTAATGACTGCTGTGAAACCACCTCTAGGTCCCATGGCCTATGACAACTCCTGCTGCTCCAAAAAATAAAAATTGTAATCAGGATTGTGATTCAGCCACCATTATAGCCAAAGTTATCAGCAGGACCGCCAGGGAACTGGTATTTGTTTAAAAGGAAACATCCATTACGTTTTCTTTAACATTGTGGAAATGGTTCCGCTGGAATGCGGAATTCCGCGGAATACCGCGGGGTTCTGCCGGAATGTAGCGGTTACGGAATTTTGTTACCGCAGAATCTGGATTTTATACGATATCAGAAATTGCCTGTTCCGGTCATCCCTATGAGCGCACGTCATGGCGTTGGAAGAAACTAGCAGCGGAGGCGAAGACGTGGTTTACCTGAGGCCTGACCGGGAGGCACGGGGGAGAGCCTGTTAGAATCACTCTAAACGCTGTTTACCCACAACGAGATTGTAAGTGCAATTTTATAATGAATGGTACTTTTTACATACGGAGCTGTACTATGTAAGATTTCTCATCCTATGAGGTATACATGATCTATGAGACTACCGATCGCCTGAATAGGAGGAAAGGGAGCAAGAAGGAGGTGAAGGCACTGACGGTGCGGGACATCTACATGAGCGATCATTGACCAATCTTATAGTGGTCATACGGATTGGGTGAGTGTTTAACCATATGAGACGTGAACTGTCTGCTGTATTTATACTAAGGAGAGCTATCTATCACTCAAAGGATTTGATCCAGGTGAAGCTGTCACCTACATAGAGTGCATACAACCTGAGAGACTTATTTTGTGCAATAGACACTACTGGACTTTGAAAAGATTGCAAGGCTGGTCTATTTGTATTTATAAGGAATATTCCTTATAGCAACACTTTTAGTATAATAATTTTTACTTTTACTGTTTAGCTTTGCTTACTTAGTGACACTCCTATCTGTAGCACTTACCATAAAAAAATGACAAAATGGTATAATGGCTAACAGAATAGGATGAAATGTTTCTCTACAAGTAGTGGAGTTTTTATTGGAGGTCAGAAAGATGCAACTATTACAGTCTGAAGAGGAAATTAGCAAATTGTGCAGTCAACTTGAACAACATCATGAATCTGAGATTTATAAAAGAAGGGAACACAGACAGCATACAAACAAGCCTAACCCTTTGGAGGAAAATATTATCAAAAGCAAAGCCAAGATATTTCAGAGGGATGGTGGTTTGATGGTGGAGGGCCAGAGCATGGAAAAGCATGACAGCCAGCTGTAGAGAACGACGAAACTTTGGATGAAGAGTGGTCGATGACACTTGTTGATGGGGAAGGGGGGGGGGGGGGGTCATTCTTGAACCTGCTCTGGGGATTCAGATCTTGCTGGCTGTAAATGTAACTATCCATCCCCCTTGTTTATTAATAAAGGTTAATATACATTTATGAAACTAGCGCAGTGGATTTTTATGCTGATACTGTCTGCCTAATAGCAAGTAAGTAGTATTTCTTTCACACATTATTTCATTGCCTGGAAATACTACACTATCTGGCACTTCTAGTGCTTTTTGTTACTTTTTCCTTTCTTGGTTCCTGAGCACTGTGTAGGGATCAACATAGTAGCGAGAGCAGCTGCAATGGGGCGGTAGCCAGGAGGGGCCCTGGGGGCCCATAGTGTGTGGCTGGCAATAGGGGGTCTGCTGCGGGCCCCCTGTGGTGCAGGGAAGGTGCCGTGTGAGCAGGGAACTCACTGCCCCGGGCAGCTCCACCACCGATTTACTTTCACCATGCGTCACGTCTCTATGACAACAGCGTCATCATGCAGACTCAACGCATGGAGGCAATAGCTCGCTGGTAGAGCCGCTTGGAATGGTGAATTTCCAGCACCTTTTCTGCACCACAGGGGGCCCCCTATCACCAGCCACACACTATGGGCCCCATGCCACCTATACTAACTTTCGTGGTGGGGGGGGGGGGGGGCAGAGCACACTGGCTACCTAGACTAACTTTGTGAGGGGGAAAAGTCCACTGACTACCTACACTTGTGGGAGGGGGGTAGCACACCGGCTACTTATACTAACTATGGGGGGGCACACTGTCTACCTATACTAACTTTGGGGGTGGGGAGGGATGAGAGCATACTGGCTACCTATACTAACTTTGGGGGGGGGGGGGGTGAAGGAAGAAGGGGGTAGGAGAGAACCCTGGCTACTTATACTAACTCTGGGGGTGGGGTAAGGGAGAAAAGCACACTGGCTAACTATACTAAATTGGGGGGAAGCATACTGGCTACCTATACTAACGGGGGGGGGGGGGGGGTTGAGTACTCTGGCTACCTATACTCAGGGACTACTAATACTGGGGCCTACCTCATGCTGGAGGGTACCCCTGGCTACCTATACTGGGAGGTCCAAATACTTCGGCCACCTCTGGCTATCTGAAACTGGTTCAAGGGGAGGGAGCACAAAGGTGACTAATTTTTTTTGCAATAAGGACCAATGAATTCTAGCTATGCCCCTGTTCCTGAGGTTGGCCACCAGACTTCTATCAACCGGATAACCCTCATTCCATTATGACATTATGATAGTTGGATATTTGGCAGGCTGGAGCACACAATGAAGATTCTGCTGTGATCAGGGTAGCAGATGTGGAGGTATAGGCTAAACGCTATTGACTTTTTATGAGAACCATAGAGCTATGGTTGCATTCTGTGATTTCCTGTGTAAAAAAAAAAAAGGCTCAGTTATTAATCAAGGAAGTATCTTCTTGGTGCTGCAGGACATTGCTGCAATATGGACCTTGTTAGATTGTTATTGTTATGGAAGAGGCTCTTGAAAGAAGGAATCTTTTTGAAGAGGCGAGATACAACATATGCATTCTTTATAGTTAAAAGTAAAACAAGTGGAACTAATTTTTTCCTAGCCAAAATTCTGTGTGCTATCTTTAGCTGGGCACAGAAGCCCTGATCTAATGTCCTGCTGCCAAGAAAATGAAGTGGCTTCTGCATCAGCTCTTACATAAATATGTTGTCCCTTGGTTCATTCTCAGGCAATATAAAACTCACAAGTCACAGCTGTACGCTGGGTTAATGCATAAATCATAGCCCTGCGATCTGTAACTGATCCTTAAATGAGTAGATGTTAAAATATTTTTAATTGACACTTTAGATTTTGTTGTGGATCTTTAGATGGCAAAGTGCAGATGTAAACTGGTTCAATTTAAGGGCCATATTCACCAAATAGTAATACAATTGTATGCAGGCAGTGCACTGCAATTTTAAAGTAGCTTACATCAACTACGTAGCATGCATTGCACAATAAGTGCAACCCGTGTAACAGTTTTTCTGTAAATCCCACATTCCTATAGGGCTTTTAGCCAGCAACACTAGAATGCTTTTCAGAGGTCTCTCAACAGTACCTCTTTCCGTGTGAAAAAAATGCTTTGTTTACCTAGCTGTTTGTATTAATTTTTTGTCAGCATTGGGGAGGGGGAGGCAGAGATGTACTATGTAGCTAGGTTAGACTTCTCCCTGGTGGTAAACTGTTTACTTTAGATGGCACACAGGAACACACAGAGCTGCAGCTAAAGTTTTTTTACACACATTTGAAGCTATAATAATTTCTTTCTATAATTTTGAACACATTTTACTCACATGATTAAAGCCAGTGAAGATTGTTTATGTATGCTGCATGTGCTGGACAGCCCTCCATAGTAATGCCCACAGTAAGAACTCTTCTCTGTCCTTTTTTCTTCACACAAATGAAAATATGTAAAAAAGCCTTTGTATTGCTATTTGCTAGTAATTACTGGAAATATATGTGGCTTTTAGAATTTTAGCTAACTTTGATAGTTGTTCTTTAAGTACTGTGAGTTGTGCTAATTGTACAGCATGCACTATATAGCTGGCCTAAGTAACGCTAAATTTGCCATATGCAGGTTTACTTTTATGTGGTAAATGATTGTTAATTAACAGGCATGGACTAATAGAATAGCTATGGATGATTATGAAGTATCGCCAGAGCCAGTTTTTAATGCTAAACATTAGTTTTGCCAGACCCGAAATTTTTTGTGAGAAATACACAATGAGCTTGCCATTAACCACTTCAGCTCGCAGGTTGTTTTCACCTTAAGAACGGAAGCAATTTTCCCCTGCTCTTCCATTTCACTTACCAATAACTTTATCACTAGTTATCACACCTAAATGATCTATAGCTTGTTTTTTTCACCACAAATTAGGCTTTTTGTTACTGATATTTGTTTTCAGTAATAACTTTCATATGCATTTTGTAGAGAAATACTAGAACATTTTTTTTCCAATTCCATCCCCTATAGTTTTAAAATAAACGATGATACTGCAATAGAACCCACAAATTTTATTTGCTCATTTGTCCCGGTTATTACAACGTTTAAATTATCTCCCTAGTACAATGTATGGCGACAATATATTACTTGGAAATAAAGGTGTTTTTTTCTGTTTTCTTTGTATTTTGTAAGCTATCAATAATTACAAGCCAACATTTGCTAAAATACCTGTAATATACCCTCATTACATACATATTAAAAATTCAGACCCTACGTTATGTTTATTATTTTTAAACTGTACCTTTTTTTTACGTGGGTTTAATAGGGGGCTTAACAAGGTTCAGGAAACTTACCAGGACCCGAGGAGAGAGTGCGCTTCTGCTCCCCCTTAACTGTAATTTTCCAGCCTGCAGGGGAGGCACCCATACCTGGCTAACCTACAGTGAGATGCAAAAGTTTGGGCAACCTTGTTAATCGTCATGATTTTCCTGTGGAAATCGTTGGTTGTTACGGAAAAAAATGACAGTTAACCACTTCCCGACCGCCCACTACACAGGGGCGGCGGGGAAGTGGAGCCCTTCAGGACGGCCTCACCCACAGAGGCGGCGGTCCATTTAAGGGCATGGGCGGAGCAATCGCGTCATCCGTGACGCGATCCTCCGCCGGCGCCTGTCACCGTTCGCTCGCCGCAACATCCCGCCGGCTATACGGAAGCGCCGGCGGGATGTTAACCCCGCGATCACCGCATACAAAGTGTATAATACACTTTGTAATGTTTACAAAGTGTATTATACAGGCTGCCTCCTGCCCTGGTGGTCCCAGTGTCCGAGGGACCACCAGGGCAGGCTGCAGCCACCCTAGTCTGCACCCAAGCACACTGATTTCTCCCCCCCCTGCCCCAGATCGCCCACAGCACCCATCAGACCCCCCCCCCTGCCCACCCCCCAGACCCCTGTTTGCACCCAATCACCCCCCTAATCACCCATCAATCACTCCCTGTCACTATCTGTCAACGCTATTTTTTTTTTATCCCCCCCCCTGCTCCCTGCCCCCTCCTGATCACCCCCCACCCCTCAGATTCTCCCCAGACCCCCCCCCCAGACCACCCCCCCCTGTTTACTGTATGCATCTATCCCCCTGATCACCTGTCAATCACCTGTCAATCACCCATCAATCACCCATCAATCACCCGTCAATCACCCCCTGTCACTGCCACCCATCAATCAGCCCCTAACCTGCCCCTTGCGGGCAATCTGATCACCCCCCCACACCAATAGATCGCCCACAGATCCGACATCAGATCACCTCCCAAATCCATTGTTTACATCTATTCTCTCCTCTAAACACCCACTAATTACCCATCAATCACCCATCAATCACCCCCTATCACCACCTGTCACTTTTACCTATCAGATCAGACCCTAATCTGCCCCTTGCGGGCACCCAATCACCCGCCCACACGCTCAGATTGCCCTCTGACCCCCCCCCTTATCAATTCACCAGTGCATTAATTACATCTGTTCTTCCCTGTAATAACCCACTGATCACCTGTCAATCACCTGCCAATCACCTATCACCCATCAATCACCCCCTGTCACCCCCTGTCACTGCCACCCATCAATCAGCCCCTAACCTGCCCCTTGCGGGCAATCTGATCACCCACCCACACCATTAGATCGCCCGCAAACCCGCCGTCAGATTACCTCCCAAATGTATCGTTTACATCTGTTATCTTCTCTAAACACCCACTAATTACCCATCAATCACCCATCAATCACCCCCTATCACCACCTGTCACTGTTACCTATCAGATCAGAACAACGTAAGACGTACCTGCCGGCCACAGAGGATGCTCTATATCACACGGGGAGTCCAGTGCAGTGAGAGGCCCATCACTCCTCACAAACAAAGTCCAATCTGCAGTAACGATCCACACAGGACTCAACCCTTCAAGGAGTGATTTCCAGCAGAATATTTATTTAAGCATAGCGGTCATACAGCATACAGGTAAGCACAACGTTTCGGGCAGAAGCCCTTTCTCAAGTGCTCTTGAGAAAGGGCTTCTGCCCGAAACGTTGTGCTTACCTGTATGCTGTATGACCGCTATGCTTAAATAAATATTCTGCTGGAAATCACTCCTTGAAGGGTTGAGTCCTGTGTGGATCGTTACTGCAGATTGGACCTATCAGATCAGACCCTAATCTGCCCCTTGCGGGCACCCAATCACCCGCCCACACGCTCAGATTGCCCTCAGACCCCCCCCCCCTTATCAATTCGCCAGTGCATTAATTACATCTGTCCTTCCCTGTAATAACCCACTGATCACCTGTCAATCACCTGCCAATCACCTATCACCCATCAATCACCCCCTGTCACTGCCACCCATCAATCAGCCCCTAACCTGCCCCTTGCGGGCAATCTGATCACCCACCCACACCAATAGATCGCCCGCAGATCCGACATCAGATCGCCACCCAAGCGCAGTGTTTCCATCTATTCTCTCCTCTAAACACCCACTAATTATCCATCAATCACCCATCAATCACTCCCTATCACCACCTGTCACTGTTACCTATCAGATCAGACCCTAATCTGCCCCTTGCGGGCACCCAATCGCCCGCCTACACGCTCAGATTGCCCTCAGACCCCCCCTTATCAATTCGCCAGTGCAATATTTACATCTGTTCTCCCCTGTAATAACCCACTGATTACCTGTCAATCACCTATCAATCACCCATCAATCACCCCCTGTCACTGCCACCCATCAATCACCCCCTGTCACTGCCACCCATCAATCACCCGCTGTCACTGCCACCCATCAATCAGCCCCTAACCTGCCCCTTGCGGGCAAACTGATCACCCACCCACACCAATAGATCGCCCGCAGATCCGACATCAGATCACCACCCAAGCGCAGTGTTTCCATCTATTCTCTACCCTAAACACCCACTAATTACCCATCAATCACCCCCTGTCACTGCTACCTATCAGATTAGACCCCTATCTGCCCCTAGGGCACTCAATCACCCGCCCACACCCTCAGAATGCCCTCAGACCCCAGCCCTGATCACCTCGCCAGTGCATTGCTTGCATCTATTCCCCCCTCTAATCACACCTTGAGACACCCATCAATCACCTCCTGTCACCCCCTAGCACACCTACCCATCAGATCAGGCCCCAATTTGCCCCGTGTGGGCTCCTGATCACTCGGCCAAACCCTCAGACCCCCTTCCGATCACCTCCCCAGTGCATGGATTGCATCTATTTTCCCCTCTAACCACCCCCTGAGACACCCATCAATCACCTCCTGTCACCCCCCTAGCACTCCTATCCATCAGATCAGGCCCAATACAACCTGTCATCTAAAAGGCCACCCTGCTTATGACCGGTTCCACAAAATTCGCCCCCTCATAGACCACCTGTCATCAAAATTTGCAGATGCTTATACCCCTGAACAGTCATTTTGAGACATTTGGTTTCCAGACTACTCACGGTTTTGGGCCTGTAAAATGCCACCCCAAGGTATTATGTTAGGTGTATGACGAGTTCATAGAAGATTTTATTTTTTGTCAAAAGTTAGCGGAAATTAATTTTTATTGGTTTTTTTTCACAAAGTGTCATTTTTCACTAACTTGTGACAAAAAATAAAATCTTCTATGAACTCGCCATACACCTAACGGAATACCTTGGGGTGTCTTCTTTCTAAAATGGGGTCACTTGTGGGGTTCCTATACTGCCCTGGCATTTTAGGGGCCCTAAACCGCGAGGAGTAGTCTAGAAAACAAATGCTTCAAAATGACCTGTGAATAGGACGTTGGGCCCCTTAGCGCACCTAGGCTGCAAAAAAGTGTCACACATGTGGTACCGCCGTACTCAGGAAAAGTAGTATAATGTGTTTTGGGGTGTATTTTTACACATACCCATGCTGGGTGGGAGAAATTTCTATGTAAATGGACAATTGTGTGTAAAAAAATCAAACAATTGTCATTTACAGAGATATTTCTCCCACTTAGCATGGGTATGTGTAAAAATACACCCCAAAACGCATTATACTACTTCTCCTGAGTACAGCGGTACCACATGTGTGGCACTTTTTTACACCCTAAGTACGCTAAGGGGCCCAAAGTCCAATGAGTACCTTTAGGATTTCACAGGTCATTTTGCGACATTTGGTTTCAAGACTACTCCTCACGGTTTAGGGCCCCTAAAATGCCAGGGCAGTATAGGAACCCCACAAATGACCCCATTCTAGAAAGAAGACACCCAAAGGTATTCCGTACGGAGTATGGTGAGTTCATAGAAGATTTTATTTTTTGTCACAAGTTAGCGGAAAATGACACTTTGTGAAAAAAAACTATTAAAATCAATTTCCGCTAACTTGTGACAAAAAAATAAAAACTTCTATGAACTCACCATACTCCTAACGGAATACCTTGGGGTGTCTTCTTTCTAAAATGGGGTCATTAGTGGGGTTCCTATACTGCCCTGGCATTTTAGGGGCCCTAAACCGTGAGGAGTAGTCTTGAAACAAAAATGACCTGTGAAATCCTAAAGGTACTCATTGGACTTTGGGCCCCTTAGTGCAGTTAGGGTGCAAAAAAGTGCCACACATGTGGTATCGCCGTACTCGGGAGAAGTAGTACAATGTGTTTTGGGGTGTATTTTTACACATACCCATGCTGGGTGGGAGAAATACCTCTGTAAATGACAATCTTTTGATTTTTTTACACACAATTGTCCATTTACAGAGGTATTTCTCCCACCCAGCATGGGTATGTGTAAAAATACACCCCAAAACACATTGTACTACTTCTCCCGAGTATGGCGATACCACATGTGTGGCACTTTTTTGCACCCTAACTGCGCTAAAGGGCCCAAAGTCCAATGAGTACCTTTAGGATTTCACAGGTCATTTTGCGACATTTGGTTTCAAGACTACTCCTCACGGTTTAGGGCCCCTAAAATGCCAGGACAGTATAGGAACCCCACAAATGACCCCATTTTAGAAAGAAGACACCCCAAGGTATTCCGTTAGGAGTATGGTGAGTTCATAGAAGATTTTATTTTTTGTCAAAAGTTAGCGGAAATTGATTTTAATTGTGTTTTTTCACAAAGTGTCATTTTCCGCTAACTTGTGACAAAAAATAAAATCTTCTATGAACTCGCCATACTCCTAACGGAATACCTTGGGGTGTCTTCTTTCTAAAATGGGGTCATTTGTGGGGTTCCTATACTGCCCTGGCATTTTAGGGGCCCTAAACCGTGAGGAGTAGTCTTGAAACGAAATTTCTCAAAATGACCTGTGAAATCCTAAAGGTACTCATTGGACTTTGGGCCCTTTAGCGCAGTTAGGGTGCAAAAAAGGGCCACACATGTGGTATCGCCGTACTCAGGAGAAGTAGTATAATGTGTTTTGTGGTGTATTTTTACACATACCCATGCTGAGTGGGAGAAATATCTCTGTAAATGGACAATTGTGTGTAAAAAAAATTAACAAATTGTCATTTACAGAGATATTTCTCCCACCTAGCATGGGTATGTGTAAAAATACACCCCAAAACACATTATACTACTTCTCCTGAGTACGGCAATACCACATGTGTGGCACTTTTTTGCAGCCTAACTGCGCTAAGGGGTCCAAAGTCCAATGAGCACCTTTAGGCTTTACAGGGGTGCTTACAATTTAGCACCCCCCAAAATGTCAGGACAGTAAACACACCCCACAAATGATCCCATTTTGGAAAGTAGACCCTTCAAGGTATTCAGAGAGGGGCATGGTGAGTCCGTGGCAGATTTCATTTTTTTTTGTCGCAAGTTAGAAGAAATGGAAACTTTTTTTTTTTTTTTTTTTTCTCACAAAGTGTCATTTTCCGCTTACTTGTGACAAAAAATAATATCTTCTATGAACTCACTATGCCTCTCAGTGAATACTTTGGGATGTCTTCTTTCCAAAATGGGGTCATTTGGGGGGTATTTATACTATCCTGGAATTCTAGCCCCTCATGAAACATGACAGGGGGTCAGAAAAGTCAGAGATGCTTGAAAATGGGAAAATTCACTTTTTGCACCATAGTTTGTAAACGCTATAACTTTTACCCAAACCAATAAATATACACTGAATGGTTTTTTTTTTATCAAAAACATGTTTGTCCACATTTTTCGCGCTGCATGTATACAGAAATTTTACTTTATTTGAAAACTGTCAGCACAGAAAGTTAAAAAAATCATTTTTTTGCCAAAATTCATGTCTTTTTTGCTGAATATAATAAAAAGTAAAAATCGCAGGAGCAATCAAATAGCACCAAAAGAAAGCTTTATTAGTGACAAGAAAAGGAGCCAAAATTCATTTAGGTGGTAGGTTGTATGAGCGAGCAATAAACCGTGAAAGCTGCAGTGGTCTGAATGGAAAAAAAGTGGCCGGTCCTTAAGGGGGGTAAAGCCCTAGGTCCTCAAGTGGTTAAATATATGATATAGGAGACACACACAGTGATATTTGAGAAGTGAAATTAAGTTTATTGGATTTACAGAAAGTGTGCAATAATTGTTTAACCCTCCTGGCGGTTAATTGTTTTTGCCAAAAAGGCAAAAATCCTTTTTTTTTTAATTTTTTTTTTGTTTCATGTAAAGCTACCAGAGTGGTAGCTACATGAAACACCACTAGAGGGCACATGTGTCCCTCTAGTGCGATCGTCGCCGGCATCAATAGCAAACAGGGGAACGCGTATATAACGCGCTCCCCTGTTTGGCTTCTCCTGTCGCCATGGCGACGATTGGAATGACGTCATGGACGTCAGCCGACGTCCTGACGTCAGACGCCTCCGATCCAGCCCATAGCGCTGCCCGGAACTCATTGGTCCGGGCAGCGCAGGGCTCTGGCGGGGGGGCCCTCTTACACCGCTGCGTGCGGGCGATCGCCGCAGAGCGGCGGCGATCAAGCTGTACGCGCGGCTAGCAAAGTGCTAGCTGCGCGTACAGCATTTTAAATGAAGAAAATCGCCCCACTAGGGGCTGAGATATCTTCCTGCGCGGCATAGCCCGAGCTCAGCTCGGGCTTACCGCCAGCAAGGTTAAATAAAATTAGGCAGGTGCATACATTTGGGCACTGTTGTCATTTTATTGATTCCAAAACCTTTCAAACTAATTATTGGAACTCAAATTGGCTTGGTAAGCTCAGTGACTCCTGACCTACATACGCAGGTGAATCCAATTATGAGAAAAAGTATTTAAGGGGGTCAATTGTAAGTTTAACTCCTCTTTTAATTTTCTCTGAAGAGTAGCAGCATGGGGGGTCTCAAAACAACTCTCAAATGACCTGAAGACAAAGATTGTTCACCATCATGGTTTAGGGGAAGTATACAGGAAGCTGTCTCAGAGATTACCACTGTCTGTTTCCACAGTTAGGATCATATTGAGGAAATGGAAGTCCACAGGCTCAGTTCAAGTTAAGGTTGGAAGTGGCAAACCAAGGAAAATCTCGGATAAACAGAAGTGACGAATGGTGAGAACAGTAAGAGTCAACCCACAGACCAGCATCAAAGACCTACAACATTATCTTGCTGTAGATGGAGTCACTGTGTATCGTTCAACCATTCAGCGCACTTTACAAAAGGAGATGTAGTATGTGAGAGTGATGCTGAGAAAGCATTTTCCCCGCCCACAGCACAAACAGAGCCGCCTGAGGTATGCTAAAGCACATTTGGACAAGCTTAGCCAGCTTTATTTTGGAATAAGGTGCTATGGACTGATGAAACTAAAATTGAGTTATTTTGAGCGTTATGCATGGAGGAAAAAGGAAAAACACAGCATTCCAAGAAATACACCTGCTACCTACAGTAAAATATGGTGGTGGTTCCATCATGCTGTGGGGCTGTGTGGCCAGTGCAAGGACTGGGAATCTTGTCAGAGTTGAGGGATGCATGGATTCCACTCAGTATCGGCAGAATCTGGAGACCAATGTCCAGGAATCAGTGAAAAAGCTGAAGCTGAGCCGTGGCCTGGATCCTTCAACAAGACAACGACTGTAAACACTGCTCAAAATCCACAAAGGCATTCATACAGAGGAACAAGTACAATGTTCTGGAAATGCCATCTCAGTCCCCAGACCTAAATATATTTGAAAATCTATGGTGTGAGTTAAAGAGATCTGTCCATACTCGGAAGCCATCAAAACTGAATGAACCAGAGATGTTTTGTAGAGAGGAATGGTCCAAAATACCTTCAACCAGAATCCAGACTCTCATTGGAACTTACAGGAAGCGTTTAGAGGCTGTAATTTCTGCAAAAGGATTTACTAAATATTGATTCCATTTCTTTTTTGTGGTGCCCAAATGTATGCCCCTGCCTAATTTTGTTTAAACAATTATTGCAAACTTTCTGTAAATCCAATAAACTTCAGTTCACTTCTCAAATATCATTGTGTCTCCTATATGATATATTTAACTGGCCTTTTTTTATCCTAACAACCATCGATTTATACAGGAAAATCATGACGATTAACAAGGTTGCCCAAACTTTTGCATCCCATTGTATATTGGGGCACCTATGGCTGGCTAACCTATACTGGGCCACTTATGGCTGGCTAACCTGTACTGGGGCACCTATGACTGGCTAACCTATACAGGGGGAACTATGGCTGGCTAACCTATACTGGGCCACCTATGGCTGGCTAACCTGTACTGGGGCACCTATGACTGGCTAACCTATAATGGAAATACCTGTACCTGGCTAACCTATACTGGGGCACCTATGGCTGGCTAACCTATAATGGAAATACCTGTACCTGGCTAACCTATACTGGGGCACCTATGGCTGGCTAACCTATAATGGGGATACCTATACTTGGCTAACCTATACTGGGGCACCTATGGCTGGCTAATCTATACTGTAGCTTCTATGGATGGCTAACCTATGCTGGGGCACCTATACTTGGCTAACCTATCCCTTTGTGATCATAGATGCTTCCAGATGGCAGCAATATAAATATTTATCTTCCCGGCTCCAATGCAGGCCCAGTAGTGGCTTTCCAATGGGCTCTGGTGGAAATAGCTAAGCCCGATCTAGTCCACTCTACTGCGCTGGAGTCAAGAAGGTAAATATTAGAGGCACTACTGACAGGCTTGATGGCTGTACTCCCAGCAACTTTATCCCAGAGGGTGAACAGGATAGGGAAGCCTCATTAGGATCAAGAGGCTGCCCCCTGCTGAGGTAAGTATCCCCCAAGGGGTGTTTTTTTGTTACAGATTCTCTTTAACAAACAATAAAAATGCATTTTTTCAGAAAAATGAACTGGCAAAATGAAAATGCATTTCCAGGTTCCTCATCCTTGATAAGCATTGGATGCTGCCAGAGAGTTCCTACCTTCTGACCCATCAGCTAGTCAATCACTCACTGATAGGGTGCAGTTTCGGGGGTCACAGGAGAGAATGGCAGGCTTACATGGAAGGATTATCCGTGCAGGGGACATCACTAAGGTAACTGTCACTGTTGAGGCTTTAACTCGAGATACTCTTACTAGGACAGTCACTGAACAGATAACACGGATGTCACTGTCACTGAGGGGATGCTAACTGACTGAGGATTCTATCATTGAGAAACATCAATAGGGAGCTACATGTGAAGGGGGTAGGACTGAGCGAGACAGAGACGATATCATTGAGGTGCTACTAATGAGGGTGTTATCATGGGAGAGGACTATCCCTGAGAGGGTTGTCACTGGAGATGCTGCCACTGAGCTGTTACTGAGATATAGTATTTTGTCATTGGTCTCTAGGCTGTCACTGTGGGTACACATGATCATTTCAGGGACTCTGCTGCACTTGTTATTATGAGGATTATTAATAATGCACTCTTTATGATGGGGAATATATGGAAGGCACAGAAACAAATTATTCTCTTCAAAATATTCATATTGTGCTGCTTTGAAGCTTGAACTGACACACACACACACACGCACGCACGCACGCACGCACACACACACACACACACACGTATTCCAATGGTAGAGAGGAGGTTAAGGTTTAGCACAGGGCAGGAAGTTAGTTGGATGGAAGACAACAGTACAAGCAGGAGAGCTCACACAGGGGCACTTGGCTGTTGGAGATATGCCATTAACTCAGAAACCAGAAAATCCCTGCCGCAGTGCATTAGGTGGAAGTCATCTGAGTGGCATTTTGTGTGACCTCAATTACATTTTCTCAGAAACATTTTACTCCCCCCCCCCCCCCTCAAAAAAAAAAAAAACTTTCTGCCCTCTGATAAACCTTAACCTTCTCTCTACAGTTGGAAAATGTTCAGTTCAAGCTACATAGCAGCACAATATTAATATTTTGAAGGGGGTGATTTGTTTTTGTTCCCTCCGTATATTCCCCATCATTCTTAATATTCATTAATAGCAGTGGTGACCACAGCCAACAGTGGGCTCCTGTGCAGCGGCGTAGCAATAGGGGTTGCGGAGGTTGTGGCCGTATCGGGGCCCTTGGGCCAGAGGGGCCCCAAACGGCCCTCCCTCAACTACAGCTCTATATTGGTCCCGTGCTCATAATAATCACTTCTATGAATGCTTTGAATAGTGATAATCATTAACAAACTGTTTCCATCCCCTTCTTGCACCTCTGACACTGTAGTTGCCATTGGCAGGTTTTGGTGTACTGTATCAATTGTTATGTATAGAGTGCATGGGGAGCCCCATTGTAGAACCTGCATCGGGGCTCACAGCTCCTTAGCTACATCACTGCCTGTGCAAAATACCAACTGCGAGCCCTTCTCATGCAGCACATATATACCAAAAACATGCTGTAGCAACCTTCCTTGAGCCCGAATCATGCTTACAAAGTGAAGTAAAGTAAAGGGAAATGTGAGACTACCTCAGTCATAAAAATAGAATCCTTCATTAGTTCTAATTTTTCTTACTTTATAAATATGACAAGCACCAAATGAAAAATGTAGTAGTCATGAGGCCTCCAAATAACAATGCAGCAACACCTCCATTAAAACAGTTACGCAGCATGTCTACCCAATGAACACAGTTAGGCAGTATGCCCACCCAAATAACACAGTTGTGGAGCATGCCCACTCAAGTAATACTGTTATGCAGTATGCCTACCCAAATATCACAGTTATGCAGCAAGCCCAGGCAAATAACACAGCCCTGATACCCTGGTTATATTTTTCAAAGTGGGCATTGTGATCTGTAGGCTTGAAAGAAAGCAGGAGAACCGAGAGCCCGATATGGTGTAGTATTTTAATGAGGTGATGTCTGATGTAAACACACACACAATGATTATACACACAAGGACGGGTCGCCTCCAAGGCAACCACTAGATAAGCAGGCGGGGAGAATTGTAACCTGACCTCACTCAGGGTTAAGAAGTCACTCTCTGTAGACAGAAGGAAATGGGGATACACCCCTCCACCCAGGGTGGATTCAACAATTATGTGGTATAACAACAGAGGCGCCAAGTAGAGTAAAATTAGTTAAAATTGTTAAAAAGGGGAAAGTGGGTGGACTCACCTCCCTTCTGAAAAAATGGCCAGACAACGGGCAGGTTACTTCAAGTTTAAAGTAACATTTATTATGAGCTCCAAAAATGCAACGCGTTTCACGGGTAACAGTCCCGCTTCTTTAAACAATTCTTCAAACAATTTTTGGAGGGAGCAAAGTCGGGTCAAAAGCCAGATATAGCGCCTCACAGAGGTGCCTGAAGAAGCGGGACTGTTACCCGCGAAACGCTTTGCACTTTTGGAGCTCATAATAAATGTTATTATCTAATATTATATAATGTATCTTGAACTGAAGACACACACACATACACATTTATTTTTCCAACTGTAGAGGGGAGGTTAAGGTGTGGTGCAGGGCAGGACATTTTGGGGAAAAAAGTAAAATGTTTTTAAGAAAATGTGACTGAGGCCACACAAATGCCACTCAGTTGACTTCCACCTAATGCACTGCAGCAGGCATTTTCTAGTTTCTGAAAACAGCTGCGGTAATGGCATATCTCCAACTTCCAAGTGTCCCTGTGTGAGCTCTCCTGCTTGCAATGTTGTCTTCCAGCCAACTAACTTCCTGCCCTGTACTAAACCTTAACCCCCCCCCTAAAGCTGGAATATATACTATATATATATATATATATATATATATATATACACACATACTGTACATACCGGTATATATTTTTTAATGTGTGACTCTTCAGTTCAAGCTACAAAGAAGCACAATATGAATATTTTGAAGAGGTGGTTTGTTTCTGTGCCCTCCATATAGTTTGAATTAGTTATGACCATAATCTGATAATTATGATTCTTCGAAATTTCATATAATTATGCATAATTATGATTTGGACATTTATTTTTTTGCATAAATTTGTGCCGACTAGAGGTTAAATAGCAAAGCCCCTATACATGCTATCATTACCAAAATAGCAATATGATAAGGAGAAGGGTGGAAACAAGGAAAACAATTTTTCAACAAGACCTTGTAGTTTTTGAGAAAATCGATTTTATAAATGCAAAGGAAAAATGGTTTTTAAAACTCAAAAAAATTACAGTTTAAAAACCCTCTTTCCCCTTGCGATTTTCTCAAAAAATAATTTTTTTTTTACTTGGTCCCACCCTTCTCCTTAACATGTGTAGATGTTTGCATGTATGGGGGTTTTGCTATTACCCACACAAAATTATGCAAAAATTACGAGAAATCCAAATTTATTACATTTACAAGCAAAATTAATTAAAAATTTTACCTGATATTTCACAGTACTATTTTGCATCATAATTGGGAATTACTATGCTAAATTACAATTACGAAAATTGGTGCTCATCACTATTCCCCGTCATAAAGGCCTGGTGCACACCAAAAACCGCTAGCAGATCCGCAAAATGCTAGCAGATTTTGAAACGCTTTTTCTTATTTTTCTGTAGCGTTTCACCTAGCATTTTGCGGTTTTGGGAAGCGTTTTTGGTGTAGTAGAATTAATATACTGTTACAGTAAAGCTGTTACTGAACAGCTTCTGTAACAAAAACACCTGCAAAACCGCTCTGAACTGTCGTTTTTCAGAGTGGTTTGCGTTTTTCCTATACTTTACATTGGAGGCAGAAACGCCTCCGCAATCCAAAAAAATGCCTTACCCCGGGAGTATGCGTTTTCAGCAAAACGCCTCCCGCTCTGGTGTGAACCACCCCATTGAGATACATTGACCAAGCGTATCTGCAGCCGCTGCAAAAACGCCGAAAAACCCGCTCTGTGTGCACCAGCCCAAAGAGTGCATTCTTGGTGATCCTAATAATAACAAGTGCAGCAATATCCCTGAAATGCAGTCATATGTTTCCAAAGTGACAGACAGTCACTATGTGCCTAGACCAGGACTGGGCAAACTACAGCCCACGGACCGGCTGCTTCTGCAGCCCACCGACAGGCAGCCGGATTCCTTTCCTTCCCCCTCCTTCTCTGCAGAGTTGCGAGCGGGTACCGGGAGTTTGAAACTCACCTCGCTCACCGATGTCCCGCGTCGTGTCTCCATGGAAACAGGGCATCACATGATGTCACGTCAGGACGTGCCAGTGTATTACACGCTGCAAACCATGTACCCACACAGCTGCCCTTCTTTGCTACAACCAACTAGGGTCCAAACCTTTTTTTTGGGGGGGTGGAAATATTTTATACTGGTTGATCCTAAAGCAGTGACTGCTACAAAACCTAATTTTCCAGGCTTGTATACATGCCAATTTTTTCTGGCCTCTGGTGCTGCAACAACAACAAAAAAGGCATATACATGTCAATTCCCCTCGTGATCATTACGTTGTTGTGGTGAAGTTGCTTGCATAGCACTACCATGTAAAGCTGTACCATATGCAGAGCCAAGTCACTCACTGAATTTCTTGTCAGTATCACCAGAGCTGCAACAAACATATAAAAAAAAAAATAATTTGTGGTATGTAAAATCTATATGCCTTGACATTGTTCTGGCCTCTGCTACAGTGGCTACAAAAAACATTTTTTTTTCAAAATAAAATAACTTTTTATCTGTAAACCTGCACCATCATGTGCAGAGCCAAGTCAACGCATCTCTTGTCACTCTCCGTGGCTGCAACAAACATTTATTTTCTTTAAAAAAAATTTAGGGTGTTCTGTGGAGGAGAATAGTTAACATATGAGTCCCTGTTGTTTTTTCTTCACCCTGCTGACTTTCAATATACCTTATTAGCCTGAAGCAGTAAATTATGCTGACTCCCCTAGAGATTACAGGTGGACCCTGATGGGCCCCTAGTTTCTTGATACTCGTTTTGGAAAATTAAAGCGGACCCAAACCTAACATTTTTTTAATTCAAAATATTTAGTTGCACCACTCTGACACATACAAAGATAAATAAACACTCCTTCAAGCCTAGGAGCATTTCAGTGCATGCTTTTCAAGCTTCTCTTTTCATAACTAGAGTTATACAAGTGGCAGCCATTACTTCTGAGCTTAGTAGGAGGTTTTAGATCATGGGTGTGTTTGTCATCAGCTACCCTCCCTCACAGTCTACGTGAGATCTCACACAAGCTGAGATCACCTTCCCTGTGACATCATCAGTAGCAGCCTGTGTTTTTATCTCCTCCACCAGTCTGCTGGATTCTGTCTCGGCAAGAAAAGGAGGGGTTCCTCCAATAAATGTAAAATTTTTTTTTTTTTTATTATTTGTTATCATGCAGCTGAAAAAGGCTGCTATTTATTATTATAATTTAGAAAATAGATTTTATTTTTGAAATCTTGTATTTTTAATTTGGGTCCACTTTAAGCACTGCTGTTTTTCTGTTCTCTTAAAAGTTATGGTTATTAGTTATATTTATATTGTTATACATATGCTTCCATTGGTCCTCTTTTTTGCTAGTTTTACTGTTTTTCAAGGTTTCATGTCTACCTTGGTCTCTTTTCATGCACTTTGGTGCTAAAGGTGCTATTTCATAATGTCCGGTGTCTTTAATGTAGGACATAAACACAGAAAGGCTTTCCTGAATTATAAGAAACACGCTCCTGACATAATTTGCATTTAGTATCCCACTTTAAAAAAAAGTTTAAATTTTTTTTAAAATGTCCCATGGCCCATGACATTGTTGGGCCTCTGCTACAGGGGCTGCAGAAATATTTTTTTCTCAAATTACATTTGTGTGTAAACTTGCCCCATCATGTGCAGAGCCAAGTCATTGCATTTCACCAAGGATGCAATATTTTTTTCCCCACAAAATATGACATCGTTCTGGCCTCTGCTCAAAAATAAAATAACTTTTTGTATGTAAACCTGTATCATCATGTGCAGAGCAAAGTCACTGCATCACGGGTCAGTGTCACCAATCATCACCACCACGGCTGCAACAAATTTTTTTTTTTAAAAACAACAGCAATTTTTGGTATGTAAAATGTGTATGCCATGACAACCACGCTCTGGCCTCTGCTGCAGATGCTTATACACGGCCATGGTGCGCCTTGCTGAGATTCAGCAGTGAAACAACATGCCAGGGAGGCGTTTGATTTGTGACAGCCAGACTCACTGCAATTCCATGCTCATCATAATGTTTGAACAAGAACGAGCCATCGATGAGTATCTGTATGACCTGGGTGCTAGGACAGGCTCTGCGGAGCTGGGGATTTATTTGCCATGTTACTGGGCGCACTTCATAATCTAAAGCTGTTTACAGTATTTGGTCTGTCCAACACTACCTGATGTACATGTACAAATACCAGAAGTTTTAAAGCAGCACTTTATTCCACAAATGTAGGAATGTAATGTGATTTCTGCCCTTTAGAGATTAAAACATGACTCTGAATCAAATACGCAATTTTTGGTGGGACTTTTGCCATGGATCCACCTCCGGAATGCCACAGTCCAGGTGTTAGACCCCTTGAAATAACTTTTCCATCACTTTTGTGGCAAGAAACAGTCCCTATAGGTTTCAGAAATAGCCTGCCCATTGAAGTGTATGGCGGTTCGTGCGGCTCACCCATTCGCAAATGATTGCGGCTAGATCGAGAACCAAAAATGTCATGTTCGCTGCATCCCTAATAGTCTACTCAGTGACAGCACCTCCAGTGACAAATTTTCTCACTGATACCTGTCCTGCTCAGTCCTACCCCCTCGTCTGTAGCTACCTAATGATGTTTCTCGGTGATAGAATCCTCAGTCAGTTAGGGTCAACTCAGTGATAGTGCCTTCAGTTTTACCTGCTCTGCGACTGTCCCAGTGAGAGTATCTCCGGCATAAGCCTCCACAGTGACAATTCCCAATAGTGATTTTTCCTCCACGGAAATGGAACTTTGGGCACCAGAGGTATATAATATAATATTGGGCACTGGGGCCATCAACTATACAAGCTGCAGATGCAAATAGCAGGTGCTGCAGATTGGTACTATTAACATAGGCCCCTATGTCATTGCTCAAACTTCCCCGGCAACTATTTGGCGTCAAATCGGCATGGTTAGTGTTAAGTATTGGCTGGGGGGGGGTGTCAGTTAGGGTTATGCATTGACTGAGGGGGTGGGTTATGCTAAGGTATTGGTGGAGGGTGTTGGTTAGGGTAAGGCATTGGCTGGGGGGGTGGGGGCAGTTAGGGTTAGGTTTCAGTAGATGGATCGAGGGCTTGAGTGAGAGTACGTTTACTTACTAATATTTTCAGAATATATATTGGAATATATCAGAATTGATCCTGAAGAGGGCGACTGTGATTGACCAGCACATGTCAATCTTCCCGGGACACCTGACCAACTGTGAACTGTAACATACTGTTACACTGCCTATACAATGGTACCACGTACAAGCACTTACGAGGTACCTTGCGTGGCTCTACGCTTCAAATGCTGTGCTTCAGATACGTGCTCCGAGCGTGAAATGCAAGAAAGAGCAGGCAGGAACAGCTGGATTAAAGAAAATAAAGAGGATATAAAGGAGGCAGGACTGCAGTGCCGACTGCACCCACGAGGTAATCCTATCGGATTGAGACAAAAGCCACATGGTCTATCTGAGGTATGGACATTGTAATATTACCACTCCAAAGGTGATAGTGGTGGTATACATCGCTATAAGAAGACCCGGAACATTATAATCTATATCAATTGGACGCCATTAAGGATTGGACATTCCTATAGAGTGGAATAGAAAAAGCACATACACACACAATTTATTAATTTGTTTACTTTTTTAAAGGGGCACCAGATCAGTGACATATGATGGAGTGATTGAGGGATGTATGGAGGGTAAAGTAAAGCATGATCTGAGGTTTTATGAATTAGGGGCAATACAGCCTGTTTTATTGTGATTTTTGAATGAGAGGAATAGAAAGGTTAAACTCAGGTTATTGTGTCCTTTATGATTAAATAAATTTTAATAAACTAAATCATTTTATGACAATTAATGTATGTATAACCAGAGCTCCTCTACATCTTATTTTATATATTGGAATATATCAGTATTACCCACTAATTATCCACTGATTCATAGTAGAATATAGAAAATGTACAGATATTCTACTTGCAGCTATCCCAGGTGCCCAAATACCCAAATACTATGGCACCCTTTTCACTTGTTTGCCCCCTTTCCCCCTTCATTACCTACTAACAGTACAGCGGGTCTGATCTGCTACATTATGATAGATCTTTTTAATAAATCTTGATTTGAATGATAGAAATGTCTTTGCAGCAGAGTAGTCTTCTGCGGGAACATCAGCTTCTGTAGGGCTCAGTCACGGTCCTGCATACTACTGATTCCCATTAGGATGAGTACATTGCATCTTACTTGGATAATTTTCAAAATATTGGATTTATCATCTGCCAGCTGCCAGACTAAACGTCCTATTTCCAGCAAAAGGGGAGGAATATACAGTAGAATATGGTTGTTGTTTTGGCCATCAGTATGACTAGTTACTTATGCTTTGCAGCAATTCTTGTAAAGTGTGTGTGTGTGTGGGGGGGGGGGGGGGCTTGGCAAAGATCATGACTAGGCATGGATTAAGATGTAATGGGGCCCTAGGCAAGGTAGAAGATTTGTGGTCCTTTTGGTAAGCTGAAGAGGAGAGAGGTCAAAGAAGGGGGCAGGTGGGCCCGTTGACATGCACAGGTGGATGATCCTGCTGTGGTGAAGACTAGCAAATTAAGGGATACCTTAGTCCTTAAAGGATACTGCAGCCGAAAGGATGCAGAGAGATAAACCTGCATTGTGTAGGTAAAGAAAAGGACATACTCACCGCTCCCCTCGCTCCCTGCCGTCGGGTCCCACTCGTCAGCCACAGCTCCCGGTATTGGCCGACTCTCCTGACCCCTGACCCGGACATACTGCGCCGCACATGCACAGTATGTCCTGTAATCTTCACTTCTGGCGTTGCATCATGACGCCAGAAGTACGGACTCTCCCCCGCTTCCTGCGTGTGCGCTCCAGCGGCTTCACTATAAAGCTACATGCTAGCTTTATAGTGAAGCCGCTGGAGCGCACACGCAGGAGGCAGGGGAGTATCCGTACTTCTGGCGTCATGATGCGACGCCAGAAGCGAAGATTACAGGACATGCTGCGCATGTGCGGCGCAGTATGTCCAGGTCAGGAGAGTCGGCCAGTACCGGGAGCTGTGGCTGACGAACGGGACCCCACGGTAGAGTTGGGCCGAACGGTTCGCCTGCGAACGGTTCCATGCGAACTTCAGGCAAAGTTTTGCGGAAGTTCGGTTCGCCCCATAATGCACCATGAGGGTCAACTTTGACCCTCTACATCACAGTCAGCAGGCCCAGAGTAGCCAATTAGGCTACCCTAGCCCCTGGGGCCACTCCCCCCCTAATAAAAGGCAGGCAGCGGCGGCCATTAAGCTCACTCGTGTGCCTGCATTAGTGAGAGTAGGGCGAGCTGCTGTAGACTGTCTCTCATAGGGAAAGATTAGTTAGGCTTAGCTTGTTCCTGGCTGCATACCTGTTCTGTTCAGTGAGCCCACTGGATACCTGCATACCTGTTCAGTGAACCTGCCACTGCATACCTGTTCTGTGAACCCACCACTGCATACCTGTACTGTGAACCCACCACTGCATACCTGTTCAGTGAACCCACCACTGCATACCTGTTCAGTGAACCCACCACTGCATACCTGTTCAGTGAACCTGCCACTGCATACCTGTTCTGTGAACTCACCACTGCATACCTGTTCAGTGAACCCACCACTGTATACCTGTTCTGTTCAGTGAACCCGCCACTGCATACCTGTTGTGTTCAGTGAACCCGCCACTGTATACCTGTTCTGTTCAGTGAACCTGCCACTGTATACCCGTTCTCTTCAGTGAACCCGCCACTGTATACCTGTTCTGTTCAGTGAACCTGCCACTGTATACCTGTTCTGTTCAGTGAACCCGCCACTGTATACCTGTTCTGTGAACCTGCCACTGCATACCTGTTCAGTGAACCCACCACTGCATACCTGTTCTGTTCAGTGAACCCGCCACTGCATACCTGTTCTGCTCAGTGAACCCGCCACTGCATACCTGTTCTGTTCAGTGAACCCGCCACTGCATACCTGTTCTGTTCAGTGAACCCGCCACTGTATTCCTGTTCAGTGAACCCACCACTGCATACCTGTTCTGTTCAGTGAATCCGCCACTGTATACCTGTTCTGTTCAGTGAACCCGCCACTTTATACCTGTTCTGTGAACCTGCCACTGCGCGCCCAGGTTATGCGCATATAGCAGAACGCAATGGCCTCCACCTCCGGGGTGCCGCTGTGTGGGTTCCAGGCGGTGAGAGTGCCTGGGACCCCCGCGGCCCCCCGGTTGTATGGGGGCAATGGGAAGCCTCCTCGTGGCGCCCCTGGATAGTGCTGTATAGCATGAACTAATTCCCGCAGGGCGATTGTTTTGCGGTTTTTGGTTTTGACCCTGCATATTTAGGCATGCGAAAGCAAATGCTTATTTGCATGAGCAATGTCTCGTGATTAGCCAATAGGCCAAATTTGCAAAGCCAGATTTGTCAGGTTCACTTGGTTGATGCACACATGCTTTTTCTCTGATTATAGTTAGCATTGCATTTCTTTCTTCTGAGGGCAGGTAGTGAGTGGCTTGTTTTAGGAGGTGAGAGCCCTGGAGCAGGCTATTTGCGCCTGTCCGCCCCTTATGTGTCGCGCCCAGGTTATGCGCATATAGCAGAACGCAATGGACGTTGAGGTAAGTGCCTGTTTTTAATCCTGGGAGGTGTGTGCGGGCGGCTCTTCCCGGCGCTGGCCACGCTGGGGAGATTGCCTGCACCCCCTGGCCTCCACCTCCGGGGTGCCGCTGTGTGGGTTCCAGGCGGTGAGAGTGCCTGGGACCCCCGCGGCCCCCCGGTTGTATGGGGGCAATGGGAAGCCTCCTCGTGGCGCCCCTGGATAGTGCTGTATAGCATGAACTAATTCCCGCAGGGCGATTGTTTTGCGGTTTTTGGTTTTGACCCTGCATATTTAGGCATGCGAAAGCAAATGCTTATTTGCATGAGCAATGTCTCGTGATTAGCCAATAGGCCAAATTTGCAAAGCCAGATTTGTCAGGTTCACTTGGTTGATGCACACATGCTTTTTCTCTGATTATAGTTAGCATTGCATTTCTTTCTTCTGAGGGCAGGTAGTGAGTGGCTTGTTTTAGGAGGTGAGAGCCCTGGAGCAGGCTATTTGCGCCTGTCCGCCCCTTATGTGTCGCGCCCAGGTTATGCGCATATAGCAGAACGCAATGGACGTTGAGGTAAGTGCCTGTTTTTAATCCTGGGAGGTGTGTGCGGGCGGCTCTTCCCGGCGCTGGCCACGCTGGGGAGATCGCCTGCACCCCCTGGCCTCCACCTCCGGGGTGCCGCTGTGTGGGTTCCAGGCGGTGAGAGTGCCTGGGACCCCCGCGGCCCCCCGGTTGTATGGGGGCAATGGGAAGCCTCCTCGTGGCGCCCCTGGATAGTGCTGTATAGCATGAACTAATTCCCGCAGGGCGATTGTTTTGCGGTTTTTGGTTTTGACCCTGCATATTTAGGCATGCGAAAGCAAATGCTTATTTGCATGAGCAATGTCTCGTGATTAGCCAATAGGCCAAATTTGCAAAGCCAGATTTGTCAGGTTCACTTGGTTGATGCACACATGCTTTTTCTCTGATTATAGTTAGCATTGCATTTCTTTCTTCTGAGGGCAGGTAGTGAGTGGCTTGTTTTAGGAGGTGAGAGCCCTGGAGCAGGCTATTTGCGCCTGTCCGCCCCTTATGTGTCGCGCCCAGGTTATGCGCATATAGCAGAACGCAATGGACGTTGAGGTAAGTGCCTGTTTTTAATCCTGGGAGGTGTGTGCGGGCGGCTCTTCCCGGCGCTGGCCACGCTGGGGAGATCGCCTGCACCCCCTGGCCTCCACCTCCGGGGTGCCGCTGTGTGGGTTCCAGGCGGTGAGAGTGCCTGGGACCCCCGCGGCCCCCCGGTTGTATGGGGGCAATGGGAAGCCTCCTCGTGGCGCCCCTGGATAGTGCTGTATAGCATGAACTAATTCCCGCAGGGCGATTGTTTTGCGGTTTTTGGTTTTGACCCTGCATATTTAGGCATGCGAAAGCAAATGCTTATTTGCATGAGCAATGTCTCGTGACTAGCCAATAGGCCAAATTTGCAAAGCCAGATTTGTCAGGTTCACTTGGTTGATGCACACATGCTTTTTCTCTGATTATAGTTAGCATTGCATTTCTTTCTTCTGAGGGCAGGTAGTGAGTGGCTTGTTTTAGGAGGTGAGAGCCCTGGAGCAGGCTATTTGCGCCTGTCCGCCCCTTATGTGTCGCGCCCAGGTTATGCGCATATAGCAGAACGCAATGGACGTTGAGGTAAGTGCCTGTTTTTAATCCTGGGAGGTGTGTGCGGGCGGCTCTTCCCGGCGCTGGCCACGCTGGGGAGATCGCCTGCACCCCCTGGCCTCCACCTCCGGGGTGCCGCTGTGTGGGTTCCAGGCGGTGAGAGTGCCTGGGACCCCCGCGGCCCCCCGGTTGTATGGGGGCAATGGGAAGCCTCCTCGTGGCGCCCCTGGATAGTGCTGTATAGCATGAACTAATTCCCGCAGGGCGATTGTTTTGCGGTTTTTGGTTTTGACCCTGCATATTTAGGCATGCGAAAGCAAATGCTTATTTGCATGAGCAATGTCTCGTGATTAGCCAATAGGCCAAATTTGCAAAGCCAGATTTGTCAGGTTCACTTGGTTGATGCACACATGCTTTTTCTCTGATTATAGTTAGCATTGCATTTCTTTCTTCTGAGGGCAGGTAGTGAGTGGCTTGTTTTAGGAGGTGAGAGCCCTGGAGCAGGCTATTTGCGCCTGTCCGCCCCTTATGTGTCGCGCCCAGGTTATGCGCATATAGCAGAACGCAATGGACGTTGAGGTAAGTGCCTGTTTTTAATCCTGGGAGGTGTGTGCGGGCGGCTCTTCCCGGCGCTGGCCACGCTGGGGAGATCGCCTGCACCCCCTGGCCTCCACCTCCGGGGTGCCGCTGTGTGGGTTCCAGGCGGTGAGAGTGCCTGGGACCCCCGCGGCCCCCCGGTTGTATGGGGGCAATGGGAAGCCTCCTCGTGGCGCCCCTGGATAGTGCTGTATAGCATGAACTAATTCCCGCAGGGCGATTGTTTTGCGGTTTTTGGTTTTGACCCTGCATATTTAGGCATGCGAAAGCAAATGCTTATTTGCATGAGCAATGTCTCGTGATTAGCCAATAGGCCAAATTTGCAAAGCCAGATTTGTCAGGTTCACTTGGTTGATGCACACATGCTTTTTCTCTGATTATAGTTAGCATTGCATTTCTTTCTTCTGAGGGCAGGTAGTGAGTGGCTTGTTTTAGGAGGTGAGAGCCCTGGAGCAGGCTATTTGCGCCTGTCCGCCCCTTATGTGTCGCGCCAAGGTTATGCGCATATAGCAGAACGCAATGGACGTTGAGGTAAGTGCCTGTTTTTAATCCTGGGAGGTGTGTGCGGGCGGCTCTTCCCGGCGCTGGCCACGCTGGGGAGATCGCCTGCACCCCCTGGCCTCCACCTCCGGGGTGCCGCTGTGTGGGTTCCAGGCGGTGAGAGTGCCTGGGACCCCCGCGGCCCCCCGGTTGTATGGGGGCAATGGGAAGCCTCCTCGTGGCGCCCCTGGATAGTGCTGTATAGCATGAACTAATTCCCGCAGGGCGATTGTTTTGCGGTTTTTGGTTTTGACCCTGCATATTTAGGCATGCGAAAGCAAATGCTTATTTGCATGAGCAATGTCTCGTGATTAGCCAATAGGCCAAATTTGCAAAGCCAGATTTGTCAGGTTCACTTGGTTGATGCACACATGCTTTTTCTCTGATTATAGTTAACCTGCCACTGCATACCTGTTCTGTGAACCCACCACTGCATACCTGTTCTGTTCAGTGAACCCGCCACTGCATACCTGTTCTGTTCAGTGAACCCACCACTGCATACCTGTTCTGTTCAGTGAACCCGCCACTGCATACCTGTTCTGTTCAGTGAACCCGCCACTGTATTCCTGTTCAGTGAACCCACCACTGCATACCTGTTCTGTTCAGTGAACCCGCCACTGCATACCTGTTGTGTTCAGTGAACCCGCCACTGTATACCTGTTCTGTTCAGTGAACCTGCCACTGTATACCTGTTCTGTTCAGTGAACCCGCCACTGTATACCTGTTCTGTGAACCTGCCACTGCATACCTGTTCTGTGATCCCACCACTGCATACCTGTTCTGTTCAGTGAACCCGCCACTGCATACCTGTTGTGTTCAGTGAACCCGCCACTGTATACCTGTTCTGTTCAGTGAACCTGCCACTGTATACCTGTTCTGTTCAGTGAACCCGTCACTGTATACCTGTTCTGTGAACCTGCCACTGCATACCTGTTCTGTGAACCCACCACTGCATACCTGTTGTGTTCAGTGAACCCGCCACTGTATACCTGTTCAGTGAACATGCCACTGCATACCTGTTCTGTAAACCCGCCACTGCATACCTGTTGTGTTCAGTGAACCCGCCACTGCATACCTGTTCAGTGAACCCGCCACTGCATACCTGTTCTGTTCAGTGAACCCGCCACTGCATACCTGTTCTGTTCAGTGAACCCACCGCATCAGTGCGCATACCTGTGCAGTTAAGTGAACCCACCTACCTACGTGAGTGCACCCACGATAATAAGGTCGTTGCCTCATTGTGGTCAGACCAAATTTGATCAGCTGGACAGTCACTGTTCTGTCATTCAGCTACATCAGCCAGGCGACCATATGGGCTGTAAAGCCACCAAAACCTGCACTCTCGCCATGGTGCGCAGCAGTCCAGCACGGCCGTCACTACACAAACAGCTGTTTGCAGTGCGTTACACGGTGAGTTTGGTGTGTCAGTGTGAAGCAGTACCTTAATTACACTACCTGATTGATGTATACACATGCAAGATGTTTTAAAGCACTTTAGGCCTGTCATCTAGCATTCAATGTGATTTCTGCAATTAAAACGCTGCTTTGCGTCAAATCCAGATTTTTCCCAGGGACTTTTGGCATGTATCCCACTCCTCCACCTTGGGGTCCAGGTGTTAGACCCCTTGAAACATCTTTTCCATCACTTTTGTGGCCAGCATAATTTTTTTTTTTTCAAAGTTTGCATTCCCATTGAAGTCTATTGCGGTTCGCGAACTTTTCCGCGAACCGAACCTTACGCGGGAGTTCGCGAACCTAAAATCGGAGGTTCGGCCCCACTCTACCCGACGGCAGGGAGCGAGGGGAGCGGTGAGTATGTCCTTTTCTTTACCTACACAATGCAGGTTTTATCTCTCTGCAGCCTTTCGGCTGCAGTATCCTTTAATAAACACACAAATTGACGCCCTGTGTGTGTGAGTGTGTGGGGAGGTGTGCATAGGCTTACCGCCCCTGCCTTGACCTGGCATCTGCCTCCGTTTCCCTGCTATAGCACCTGTTCATAGGGCCCTGGTTGGCGCAGTTGGTGCCCTCTGACCCATACTCTGCATGCACAGTATGTCCGTAGAGCACCTGGGGTCCCTGAGGAGCGCAATCACAAGGTGCCCAAGGGGATAAACTGGTCAGAGAACCTAGCGGTCCGGGTCAGAGGGACCCGAACAGGACCCATTGAACAGAAGCTATAGCAGAGAAACATAGGCAGACGCTGGGCCAACAGGAGGTGCGGTAAGCCTATGCACACCTCCCCACATACATACAGGGTGTAAATTTTTTGGATTAATTTCAGAGCAGATAAACTGTACTTGTACTTGTGTGCAGCGTGATCAGTGGGGCATAATGTAGTGTATGCAGTGCGTTACTGAATAAGACTGGCAGTGAAGCATACTTTTCATTGACTGTATGCAACTTTTCTCCTGTTTTTCCAAGGAACGCAGCACAACTTACCAGTATGAAAGAAGCCTCATGTGCGAGTTTTAACAATTCAGACTATTTTGCATTGAAGTCTATGGCGCCAACTCTCCCAGTTAATAGCAAAGCCTCCACACTTGCTATCATTACCAAATTTGTGATGTATGTCAGTGCTTCTAGTGGGAAAATATCACAAAAATGTCATGGTGTAATGCACATTATAGAAGCAATATGCTCCCACTAGAGCAGCCCCTGTGAAAGCAGGAGGGGCTAAGGTGTGTGTGTGAGGGGGCAACTAACCTTCTAACTAAGCCAACTAACTACTAACCTTTCCTCCCCATATACTCCAGATCAGGTGTTTTTGTGGTTATACATGTTATGTGTGAAGGTAATAATGGCCACACTTGTTCCTTGGTCATCGAAGAGAAGCAAGGGAAGGTGTGTGAACATTACTGGGCCCCATCAACGTTTTGCTGATTTGTAGTTACACCCCTGCTTGGAACCACCTCTAGGTACCTAATATTTGAGGGGCACCTCTAGCTACCTAATACTTGGAGGGACCTCCAGCTACCTCATACTTGGGAGACCTCTAGCTACTTAAAAAGTACCTGTGATGAAGACAACAAAATAATGTGTACCTACCTGGGGCTTCCTACAGCCCCCTTTAGTCCATGGGCCCCCTTGGTGTCCGTCTGGTTCCATCCGCTCCGCCCCTGGCAGCCCCGATTGGTCCAAGGAGGTGCATAGCCCGGACCTCACATGATGCTCACTAGTCTCCAATTGGGCTGACTTCAGGAGAACGGATGGGACCGGATGAACACAGAGGGAGTCCACGGACTACAAGGGGTTGGAGGAAGTCCCAGTTAAGTATAAATCCTTTTGTTAGTTTTCCTTGCGGGCTTACTTTACCACTGGAGGGATCTCTGGCTATCAAACATGGGGGGCACGTCTGGCTACCTAATACTATTGGAAGCCACATCTAATTGCCCAATACTATTTGGGAAAAATCTGACTTCCTAATATTTTTGGGGGCTCATCTGGCTTCCCAATACTTTTAACTAGGGGCATACCTTGCTACCCAACCCAATACCTGCCATTTTGAAGAATACAGTGTTCTCGTTAGCGGCATTAGGATCTTTGGCAGCAGTTCTGCCAAAGAAGGGGGGGGGGGGGTTTGCTTTTAAAAAGAGTTCGAGGTGGGCTCATAAAATAAAAAAATAATGTAAGCTACCTGATCCTGGGGGCTGAGTGGATCAGGTAACCGCAAAAAAAGCCGCTCCTGTGGGCCACACTGGCCCACTTTCCCTTCCGTGACCTCTGGGTCATGATGCTGGAATGCGAGACTGTCTCTCATTCATAGCATGCAGTGAGGCAGGGGATAGGCAAGGGGCGTGGCCTGGGAGAGAGAGCTGCCCAATGGCAGCTATGGAAACCCTGCAGGAATGCCCCTGGTGGGCATTTTAAACAGGGAATCCCTCTCCCCTATGTTTACCTCCAAGATAGCGACAAATATTGTCACTGATCTTGGGGGGCTATAGCGTGGCGGTGGGGGGGGGGGGGCAGAAAGTAGGGGTGTGGGGTCACAGAGGCAAGTCATGAGACAGAGAACGTGCCTCTGTGTCCCATCTGCCCCCAAAAGAAACCGCCTCCGGTTCTCTTTAAGGCAAATCATGGGAGAGAAAATTTGTAGTACACATAAAATACATAACTACCACTGTCAAAGACTCTCTCAATATATTAGTCTGTGGGTTTTGCAAAGGAGTTTTGGGACAGCAGCACATTTTTATATTCTATAAGCACACAGTGTTTGTTGGTCTGTCAGTGGCGAAAGCATCCTGGAAATGTGGGATGAGCAACTGGATTTCAGATGTTGCCATTCACTTTGTATTTATGTGTTAACACCATCAAAATGGTTCCACACCTAACGTATCCCCACCTATTATCCTGACAAACGACTTTTGTTTTGTGTAAGCAAGCCCACAGCCTCCTATGGCAGTACATTTCACACTCTGATTACCTCTCTCATCAAAAATGTTATCTGCAATATGTTGTGAAATTATGAGTACAAACAACAGCAAAGCTAGAGCTGTCAGAGGATGAGCCCTCAAAGCAAGGCTGGCAGGTGTCTGAGAGTAAAGAAACACAGGGAGATGAAGGCCAAAGGCAGAGAGAAGGGGGAGATCTGGGAATGGGGTCAATGTTGTCTAGGCTTCATACAAATCATTTGTCATTTTATGTTTCACGCACCAAAATCATGTCTGAATGAACCTAAAAAAACCTCACTGCTGGTTATTATATGTGAGGTTTATTTTAGCGGTAAACAATTAATTTAGAAAATGTTCATAGTATATAGTTTGTTAAAGCATTACAACTGCATATGAATTAATATAACCAAACCTAATAGTTCAGTTATAAGTAAACTGCCACTAACTAATGTCTCGTGAGCAGCAACCAGGTTACCCTACTGGGTGGGGATCTGGAATCTTGCAATGCAAAAAGTATGCAGAGAAGGGAAAGTCCTAAAAAAATAAAAAATAAATAAGGGACAAGAAATAACTGCCAGGTAAGCAGGCCCTCAGCTACTACAGTAGGTGCCCTAGGGCCAATGGGCTCCACTTCTCCTCCCTCCAAAAAACTGCTTCCTCTCCAGCATTTCTCCAGCAGATGCCATCTGTCTCCTATATGTAGAGTAGCGTGACAAAGCAGGATGGTTTACCTGCTCCAGGGTACAGACTACGCTCCTCTTCCCTGCAGTGTGCAGCTGCCCACAATGCTGTTATACACCTCTGTATCAATCCCAGTGTTCTTTCATTACATTACGTGCAGTAACAAATGGAAACCATATGGAGGTATGTAACAGAAATGAGCAGGAGAGCAGATCCAATACTGGAGCAGGTAAAATACTCTGCCCTGCTGTCAGGACTGGCTTTACCATAAGGCACTGTAGGCACATGCCTACAGGCGCATGATGATGGAAGGGCGGCTTTCACCTCTCCCCTAGTGCTGTCCTCCCTACTTTCCTATGCAGAGTCCAGGGCAGAGCATAAATGAGAGGTTACACACCCAGTTCTTGGCATTCCACTGATGAAATTTCCCTTCAGTCAGGGGCTCTACTAGCTATTTAATGCTTAGGGTGCCTCTGGCTGGAAGCAGGAAATTTGGGTGCATGAGGCAGGTGGACAAAAAGGGCGCCGCCATTCACTCCCATAATAAATATTGTTTAATTGGCGCCCAACAGGAAAAAAGGGCGCCGGAGAAAAATAACGTTTTAAAAGCGGCGCCAGGAGACTTTTAATGTTTTATAACTGCTCCTCATGATTACACATTATTTAATGATTTATAATTTTTTACACATTATTTTTAAACGAAAAACAGTACAATATTTTTAAAACATTATTTTTTAACGAAAAATTGTAAAATTGTTCTTTTTCAAAACATTATTTTTAAACGAAAAACTGCACAATATTTTTTAAAACGTTATTAATGCTTATCACAGGGGGTCTTAGGTTTAGGCACCACCAGGAGGGTCTTAGGTTTAGGCACCACCAGGGGGGTCTTAGGTTTAGGCACCACCAGGGGGTCTTAGGTTTAGGCACCAACAGGGGGGTCTTAGGTTTAGGCACCACCAGGGGTGTCTTAGGTTTAGGCACCAACAGGGGGTCTTAGGTTTAGGCACCACCAGGGGGGTCTTAGGTTTAGGCACCACCAGGGGGGTCTAGGGGTTAGGGATAGGTACAGGGAGGGTTCTGTGTGAGAGTAGGGTTAGATATAGCTTTAGTAACATTCTTATTAATGTTTTATAAAACGTTATTATAAATATCACTTTTCAAACAGGGAAGATTAACGTTTTTACAATTGCCGATTTCATACACATTATTTAATGATTTATAACTTTATAAAACATTATTTTTAAACGAAATATAGCACAATTTTTTTAAAACGTTATACATACTTATCGTTTAAAACCGTGCGCCTTTTTTTCCCGGCGCCCTTTTTTAACGTACGCCCTCTGGCTATCTAATGCTTAGAGACACCTGTAGCTAGCTATGATGGGCAATTGAAGTAAGGGCAAGTGACAGCTGGGCCAGTCTTCACACTTGCAGTGCAGTTTGTCTGGGATTTGTCGGTTCATGGTGGGCGAAGTCCAGGACATCTGTGCATGTAAATCAGGCCTGCCTGCTGTGCCACATGTGCAAGAGCAGAAGAGGAGATTGTGGGCTTATAGTAGGTACACTTGGGTAGAGGGGGGGGGGGGGGGCTATTACATTTTTGATGGGGGCCCTACAGATTGTAGTTATGCTCTTGTAGGGCTGTTCCTCAGGACTGCGTTTGGCATGCTGCATGCATACAGTAATCATCACCAGTAGGAGAGAGCATTTGAAGTCTTTTTGTTGCTATGGGTTTTTACACTTTTTATGCTTTTTACTGTCCTCTGTAATATGCTGTAGTCAGAAGATGAATGAGACCTAATAGAAGAGTAAATAGCATAAAAAAGTGTAAAATCCCATAGGAACAAAAAGACTTCAAATAGGATGTGATGATTACTGTATGTATGCCAAATGCAGTCCTATGGAGCAGTTCATTATGCTGGGAATACACGGTTCGTTTTGTAGCTGATTAGATGGTTCGATAGATCATTTCCAACATGTCTGATCTCCCTTTCGATTCTTTTGCCGCTCGATTTCTGATAGAAGTGAATGGAAAAAGCTAAGAAAAACGAGAGGAAGATAAGAATCGAGAGCTGAAACCGAGTGGCGAAAATGATTGAGAGCAGAAACGCACGGCAGAAACGAACCATGTATTCCCAGCATTACTGCATGTTTGTATTGGGGGGGGGGGGGAGGGGGCGGCACTTGGGCAGCTCAGCCTGTGTTGGTGGTGGACCTTGTCCTGGCCCTGTACTGTGCCATATTATGAAAGACACTTATATAACGTATCTTGAATGAAACATTTGTTTTGAGGTTAGCACGCATTGCCTCTCAGTGTTTTAGTTTATGAATTAACTTGAACTTTTTACAAAGCCACTCAAAGACAACATCTGCAGTTATATAAGATAACCATCTCCAAGCACTGTATTTTCCCTGTGAGGGAGATAGCCAACGGTCAAACATGTGGGAGAAGAGAATTATCAGCATTAGCTCAAGCTTGTGTATCCAGGGATGAGAAAAGATACCTATTTATTTACTTGAACCACACATGAGTTCTGCTGTAAGCCCCTGAAATCCAGCACTACGTGCTGCTGAGCCAGGATAAGAAAAATATCATCAGCTGGAGTGGATAGTGCAGACTAAAAGTCAGGCAGCTTAGCATTAGAAACTGAAGAATCTGTTTAGCAAGAAGTATCACAATCCCCTTATATAGCCTTTTCTGAAACACATACGCTGGTTCAATTGTTACTGTTTTCAATGATCATTTTCCTATTTGTGTATGTGTCACACAATGGTTTAGGGCACATTTTTTTTTGCATAGCTTTCACCTAACCCCCTATGGTAATGGTATGGGGAAGGAGGAGGATACTGTAGGGATGCAGGAAATTTGGGAAACCGCATTTGGTGGAAGTTTGGAAGCCACTATAGGTGCCTATAAAAATAATTGCAATGGGGGGAAATTTAGGCACCCACTATTCTATAGCCATATTTTACATTGATAGCGACCCCAGCCGTCATTATTTATCAGGCGCCTGGGGTGCTCAGAGTCTCCCTTTTTGCCATTATTTCTATGGAATAGGGTTATGTTAAGCTGTAGTAAAATATTGGTATCTATTTGTACTGTATGAGTAGATTATTGGTAAATTTACCGATATTCTACTATCAACTTTTCTAGGTGCCCAAATTTCCAGCCGCCCTTTTTTCATGTATGCTATTGTAGGGGCTACATGCTGTCTGGCATGAGGTAGGAGGGAAGGTGGGAACAGGGATTATGATGGTTGTACTGGCTATATGGTGCTGGGGCAGGGAGGGGGGAATGTTAGGGAGGTGGGGCTTCATCAAAGTTCTACTGGTGGCCTCCATGGTTTGTAGCTATGCAACAGGAACCAAACTCTTGCCAAATAATAGCATACAGTTTTAAAAGAAATCACTCTGGCTTTGCTGGATTACACAGGCTCTCCACCACTTTTCCATCTTAGTAAACCAAGGTCATTGTGACTGTCCGTTTTATCTGATGCTGGTGCTGATGGGGAATGTCAATTACATTAGATGACAAGGACACCGTATGGACTTGGACATGTTTAGCTCTAGTCAGCATAACTTTGCTTTGCTGGGCTCTATTATGGTGAGACGTTGGTCTTGATTTATGCTGTCCTGATTGACAATAGACCATATTTCTCTAAATATTAATGAGATATGCAACGTGTGGCAAGTCAAGACTCAATTTTGCCTGTTTTTTCATTCATAAACAGCTTTGGGTAGAATGAATGTTGGGAAAGAGAAAAATGTTGGTGTAGTAGCATACTTCTTCTTAACCTTGGACATAGGCATCTAAATGTACATACACTGGAATAATAATGATCCTGTATAGATTTGTCTTTTACTTACAAACCTCATAGCTTCACTTTCATCCACTTGGCTCTCCTCCTTCAGGAGATATGTCTGTTGAGATGAGCTCTGGCAAGGTCATGGCCTTCATATCGTAGATGTGAAAGTGTTTTATTGAATATTTGCAGCATGGTCAGACAATATCGCCCCACTCATGTAAAATTGATTCCCAACTTGCAATTAAATGAAAGAAAGATGAGCCAAGACTTGTTCTGATTATGTAAAGACAACGTAAAGCAGTTAGATGTGATCTAAAAGTCCTTGACAGTTCTGAGAGTATGAGACCTCTTACACTCTGAGCTGTGTTCACCTCAGGATAAAGTTTATGCAATGGTGCAATGCAAAGAGCAATATTAAAGTGAGCCTGTATCTAGGTCCTGTAATGAAAAGCAAACTTCTTAAACATTATACATATACGTCTTATGATTGTATCATATCTGGCTTCATTGATAATGTATTTATAGTATGGAGTGTTTTATGCCTGTTTCATCCTCCCTTCCTCCCTCCCTCCCTCCCTCCCTCCCTCCCTCCCTCACGGCTCTTATTGGCCAACATACACCATCTTTTTATCTTTAGTCGTAGTATTTTTGTGACAGGATTAGTAAGCACTGGTCTTCACATAGTCTATTATAAATTGTCTTGTGAAACAGATACAATTGTAACCTAGGCCCTCACATGTGGAAAGTGCTGGTGCTTGTTGGCCACAGCATCCACTTGAGACTTCTAATGTCCATGTGCACCCTTTAGAGATTTAGAACATAGGTAAAAAATGTATAGGCCACAAAAATATTTTTTTTTGAAAAATAAACAGACACAAACACTGTGCGTATGACCCAGCTGTCCATCATATTAGGAGCTTTCTATTGGCTTCCATGAGAATGTGATGGACAGCATACCTACCATGCAGCTGCGGATGCTCCAGACCAAACTGGGAGCTCTTCCAGATTTCAGGAAAACAATGCCCTGTTTCCAGAAATATGAAAACATGACACTGTTTACCCTGCTAGGGCCTGACAATGCCTGTAGATCTGGGGCATTAATGAGATAACACTTAAGGTGGCCACACACGATACAATAAAGTGATCCGAAAGCTTTTTTTCATTCGACTGAAAAATCCGATCGGATTTACCGTTTTTTTTCTCCGATTTAAATCAATCCGGAATGCCAGATATTTCTCTTCAATTTCTACTAAAGATTGTGTGGTGTGTGTTGGATTGTTAATTTATTAATATACACACCCTAGCAATTTTCTCTGAGTTTCCAATCATTTTTATCATAATTGAGGAAGAAATTGAACACAGGTGTGTGGTACATTGGTCATATTTTTGAAATGTTACAATCAGTCAGAAAAATTGATTGCAATTCTTAAATTAAACAGATATTTAAAAAATTGTATTGTGTGTGGCCACCTTAACTGACCTTGCTTTCCTATCAAGCAAAGATGTTTCACTAAAATCATCAGAATTATGTTTCTAGAACATTTCTTAAGAGAGAACTCTGAATATAGTCTTCTGCTGAATACAGTGGTTTCTTAAAGAAGCATGGACAGCCATACTATCCCAGGGGAAAAACGCATATATAAGTTGATCAATACTTGTTATACTTACATAACATATGTATTCTACTGTCCACATTTTTATTTCAGTGAATTTTATATAGTAAATAAAGAGAAAACTGCTCCTGGCATTTTCTATTCTGACTTTTTTCTGACTGAAGCCAATCCTGATGTCACTTCCTCCCTTACTCTTTTTTCTCTTAGAAACTGCACTGTCATATCTAGCTTGCTTTGTAAATATGTTAGCACAGCATAGATCAGATTTCAGCAGCTCACTGAACTGCCCTCAGCCAATCAGTGAGGAACAGGAATGTGGGAGGGGTGTGGACAAGTTTCCTTCTGGTCGGGCAATGTGCCAAATAGAGCCAATCTGACTGAGATAAGATTTATTACAGCAGAAATATTTCTGATTAGATTGGAGTGCTTGCAATGCAGGGTAAGGTTGCATCTGCATTATAAACACAGAGCAATGGGTGAATGGAATTTGATTTTGTGGTGACAATCCCACTTTAAAGGACATCTGAGGTGAAAATAAACTATAAAAATAAACAATTGTATCTATTTTCTGTCTCCTAAAAATTACTTTTTAAGATATTCTACAGTTTTATTTTATATTTAAATCTACTTTTTAAGTTTTAACTGTTTTGTTGTTTTTGCTCAATGACACATTCATTGAAGAATGCCAGAGCTAAAATCTATGAACTATTGATCCTTTTTATCTCTTTCTTGCTCACAGAAGCCATTTTCTGCTAGGAAACTGTTTTATAGTTTGAATGTCTTATCAGTAAGGGTCACACTGTAGTCACTTCTCGTCTGAGTCAGGACTGAGTCAGCCACTTACATACCTGATATTTAACTCTTTCAGGCAGAGAAATAAAAAAAGGAACACAGCATAGTTATTTGTGTGCTAGGCACTGTACATACCCATGTCTATATCGGTTATCCTTTAAAGTAACTAAGGGTTTTACACTGCAAGAACCCAGACAATTCTCACAATAACTAAACAAGACTAGCCAACCCGCGTCGTAGCATACGCCGCATCTATCTATCTAATAGAGTACGTGCCTCAACCTTGAAGCAAGAAGAAGTAGGCTTTCCATGAGAAAATGTATGCGTGCTCAAACACCAAGTTTAACCCTAGCAAGTCTGGCTTTGCAAATCCGGCCTAATTGGCTATTCATGAGGCAATGCTCATGCAAATATGCATTTGCTTTCGCGTGCCAAACTATGCAGGGTCAAAAAACCAATACTGCAAAGTGCTCTCTCGCTGCCTGGGAACCACAGCGGCACCCCGGAGTGGGAGGCTGGGTGGCGCAGCCGCCCCCCCCCCCACAAGCGTGGCCAGCGCTGGGGAGAGCCGTCCGCACCCCCCTCCTAATATTAAAAACAGCCACTTACCTTAACGTCCATTGGGTTCTGCTACATGCGCATAAATTTTCTCATGGAAAGCATTTTGTGCAGTTTGTATCCTTTGGAGGCAGGTGGTGGATGGCTTGCTCCGGTGGTGTGAACCCTGGAGTGAGTGCGCCTGTCCTCCCCCCCCCCTCCCCTCTGGAGTGCTGTATGTGAGCCAGCCCTGAGCTCTAAAGCTCGGGGTGACCCATGCTTCTCTCCTTTCTCATGTGGTGCCCCCAAATTAATGCGCATGTAGCAGAACGCAATGGACGTTAAAGTAAGTGCCTGTTTTTAATATTGGGAGGTGGGTGCAGACGGCTCTCCCCGGCGCTGGCCACACTTGGGGGGGGGGTCGTCCACGCCACCCAGCCTCCCCCTCCGGGGTGCCGCTGTGGTTTCCAGGCAGTGAGAGAGCCTGGGACCCTGCGGTCCCCCCAGTTGTATAAAAAGGGGGCATTGGGAATCCTCCCCGTGGTGCTCCTGGAGGCCTGGAGCACACCAAAAACTGCTAGCAGATCCGCAAAATGCTAGCAGATTTTGAAACGCTTTTTCTTATTTTTCTGTAGCATTTCACCTAGCATTTTGCAGTTTTGTAAAGCATTTTTGGTGTAGTAGATTTCATATATTGTTACAGTAAAGCTGTTACTAAACAGCTTCTGCAACAAAAACGCCTGCAAAACCGCTCAAAACTGCCGTTTTTTAGAGCGGTTTGCGTTTTTCCTATACTTACATTGGAGGCAGAAACGCCTCCGCAATCCAAAAAATGCCTCACCTCGGGAGTATGTGTTTCAGCAAAACGCCTCCCGCTCTGGTGTGCACCAGCCCATTGAAATACATTACCCAAGCGTATCTGCAGCCGCAAGTGGATCGCAAAACGCTGCCGAACCGCTCTGGTGTGCACTAAGCCGGATAGTGATAATGTAGCATGTAGCAGGGTGACTGCTTTGTGGTATTGGTTTGTGCATGCATTTGCATGAGCATTGCCTCATGAATAGCCAATTAGGCCAGATTTGCAATGTCAGACTTGCTAGGGTAAGGCCTCTTTTCCATGGACTGTGAATAGGCAGTGAAATGGCTCTCAAACTCTCACAACTGCTCACTGCTGCCTGGTAACTGCTCACTGCTGTCTGGTAACTGCTCGCTGCTGCCTGGTAACTGCTTGCTGCTGCCTGGTAACTGCTTGCTGCTGCCTGGTAACTGCTTGCTGCTGTCTGGTAACTGCTTGCTGTTGCCTGGTAACTGCTTGCTGCTGCCTGGTAACTGATGGCTGCTGCCTGGTAACTGCTTGCTGCTGCCTGGTATCTGCTCACTGATGCCTGGTAACTGCTTGTTGCTGCCTGGTAACTGCTTGTTGCTACCTGGTAACTGCTTGTTGCTGCCTGGTATCTGCTCACTGCTGCCTAGTAACTGCTTGCTGCTGCCTGGTAACTGCTTGTTGCTGCCTGGTATCTGCTCACTGCTGCCTGGTAACTGCTTGCTGCTGCCTGGTAACTGCTTGCTGCTGCCTGGTAACTGCTTGTTGCAGCCTGGTATCTGCTCACTGCTGACTAATAACTGCTTGCTGCTGCCTGGTAACTGCTTGTTGCTGCCTGGTATCTGCTCACTGCTGCCTGGTAACTGCTTGCTGAGCACACAGCTCAACAGTCCATGGAAAAGAGGCCTTAAACTTGGTGTTTGAGCACGCATAAATTTTCTCATGCAAAGTACTTCTTCTTCTTGTTTGAAGGTTGAGGCACTTAGTCTATTATATATATAGATTTGTTAAGTGATCACAAAAAAAGAAGTATCAGCAGCAACGCTAAAGTGAAAAAGATAGCTCTTTTATTTGTGCAATAAAATCACATAGCAAAGATAGAGCTGAAGGCAACTACAGCCCGCTGTTTCGAAGCGACATGCTTCTTCTTCAAGTTGCAAGCTCATAATGACAAACAGTGTTCACATACCTCCTTTTATATGGCTACACATTCAAATGGTAACCAATCCACAAATAGGAATTGAGAAGTGACCAATCAGAGCAGATCAAAAAGCAGAGAACCTGATGGGGAACTTCAGTACACAGGAAGTACATCCCACAAGTGACATCACTGTCAAAAAACACTCCCACAGAAAAAAACGGCTGCTAAACCACACCCAGAAGGAAAAAACTGACCTGATGGGGAACTGCCGTGTACGCGTAAAAAGTCACGTGACGCGTAAAAATGTACGCATAGATTGTATTCAGACACGTAAACACATGAAAACAACGCGCAAAAACATCTGCATGAATACCGACAAGAAGAACGCGTAAACGCGTAAAAATGTACGCATAAATTGTATTCAGACACGTAAACACATGAAAATGACGCGTAAAAACATCTGCATGAATACCGACAAAAAAGAATGCGTAAAAATTGTGGGAGTGGCGTATAAAAGCACGCAAAAGAATTCAAAATAGACAGTGCATAACATTGAATGCAATACGTGAAAAAACACGTAAATATATACGCAAAAAGCATATAAAAATAGCAATATTGAAAAGCTCAGATTGGTCACTCCTCATACATACACATCAAGAGCAATTAATCACATAAGATACAGAAAAATACAGGAATAACCTTAAGCGAAATGTCATCTCAGCATATAAATACTAGATGCATCCCATAAATTATCCCAAAAAGTGCAGAAAAAACCTCAGCCTAAGATACACTGGCCCCGATTGCCACCCAGACCCAACTCATCTCAAACACAAAAGGATAAATCGTACTCCCTATTTAAACCTCCTCTAACCTACAGTTCCTAAACGTCTAATCCATCCTGCTTCACATTTTAGCAATGCTTTCAATCTATCTCCACCACGTAACGTCCTAGGTACGCTGTCTATAACTTGAATCCTAAGTTGTGACACTGAATGTCGAAACTCGACAAAATGGGACGACACTGCTTGTTCCCGATTCTGGCCACGTATCGCACACTTGTGTGATGAAAGACGCACACGTAAAGGTTGTGTCGTCATACTGACATAAGCTAAGCCACAAGGGCATTTTATGAGATATACTACATATGTTGAATCGCAAGAATAGCGTCCACGGATCTTAAACTCCGTTCCCAAAGATGGGTGATGTCGGTATTCATGCAGATGTTTTTACGCGTCATTTTCATGTGTTTACGCATCTGAATACAATTTATGCGTACATTTGTATGCGTCACTTGACTTTTTACGCGTACACGGCAGTTCCCCATCAGGTCAGTTTTTTCCTTTTGGGTGTGGTTTAGCAGCCGTTTTTTCTGTGGAAGTGTTTTTTGACAGTGATATCACTTGTGGGATGTACTTCCTGTGTACTGAAGTTCCCCATCAGGTTCTCTGCTTTTTGATCTGCTCTGATTGGTCACTTCTCAAGTCCTATTTGTGGATTGGTTAACATTTGAATGTGTAGCCATATAAAAGGAGGTATGTGAACACTGTTTGTCATTATGAGTTTGCAACTTGAAGAAGAAGCATGTCGCTTCGAAACAGCGGGCTGTAGTTGCCTTCAGCTCTATCTTTGCTATGTGATTTTATTGCACAAATAAAAAAGCTATCTTTTTCACTTTAGCGGTGCTGCTGATACTTCTTTTTTTGCTATTTTTGAACTTGATGAGCAACAAGTTCTGATCAGCTAAAGCACACTAGTCTTCAATTAGAGTGCTGGGTCAAACAACTGTTTGCGTTAAGTGATCACAAAATCACTATTCCTTTGTTTTGCTACATGTATAACTTCTTAAAGGTTACCTGAAATGACATGTAACGTGAAGGTTAATTCGCGAAACTAAGGTAAAAATGCTGTGCACAAATAGCGTATGACAATTTTACTAGTGTTTATGCACGCATAGGGATTTTCATTTTTAAGTGGGTTGGATGCGGAACTAGTAATATTGGTCCACTACACAGTTAAAAAGAGGCATTTTTCAAAACAAAAAAAATGTGCTTTGATGTTCATGAATCCTGGTTAATAACATTAATATATTTATATATCATTACTTAACAGAGCATGAAAACTTGCAAAATGGTAATTGTATATTACCATTTGTAAAAATCGCAGTAAGTGCATGCAAAATTTTATTTAATCCTCATTTTAAGGACAGCCACACTATTCAGATCCAAAAGAACAAACTTTAGCCTGAGCAAATGTAATTAACTATGATTGTTAGAATGAATTTAACAGCTGGGTTGAACTTCTTTATTAGTTGGTTTTGTAGGTGACAGCAGGTTATCAAATTATACATGCTCACAACAAGCCCAGTCTTTTTTTTTTATCTTTGTAACATTGTGTTATGTATTGTGAGAGAAATGTCCTGTGGTGAAGATTTTATAAAAAGTAATGTTTTTTTTCATCTTTTCTTTTGCACAGTACAGTTACAAGAGAGGTTACTGAACAGTTATTTGGATTGCACCACCCACTGTGCTCATTGCCAAAGTAAACAAAACAAGTATGCTCAATTAAAAATAAATAGGCACATGGAAGTTATTGAAGTTCATTTTTTGCTTTATTTTGTGTTTTGTCTTTGACTAGTGGTCCTTCATTTTGCCAGCCCCACGTGACTAATCGAGGTCATTGCACTATAATACATAGCATTAATCCCTATACCTACCCTAAGCCCTTTTAGTGATAACATGCTAGCATTATGCTTCACTGGAAACCATATCTTAGCCATGACTTTTATCCTTAAATGGTGGTAACCACTACATATTTACTTATATATAATCTTATATATTTATTTAACTTATTTTGAAACACAATCATTTTGGTCCTGCTGGAGAAATGGATGAATAGACACAATAACACAGTATAATGTGTAACAGTTACCTAGATTTTACAGTTACATTCTCTTATTTTACATGCTTTTATGTTTCAGAAATACAAAAACTGTACATAAAAAACTCAGAGGTACACTAATGCTAAGTCCTAATCCTATATATTAGGATTGGTACATCATAGTTATACCAATCTAACATTATTACACATGGTTTAGGGCTCTATACCTATAGACTTGTATCTTATGTCTCCTTCTGAGTAATATTTGGAAGTCATGATCAGGGGTGCTCAGTAGTGTTGGGCGAACAGTTTTCGCCACTGTTCGGGTTCTGCAGAACATCACCCTGTTCGGGTGATGTTCGGGTTCGGCCGAACACCTGATGGTGTTCGGCCAAACTGTTCGGCCATATGGCCGAACTAAGAGCGCATGGCCGAACGTTACCCGAACGTTCGGCTAGCGCTGTGATTGGCCGAACGGGTCACGTGTAGTGTTGGGCGAACATCTAGATGTTCGGGTTCGGGCCGAACATGGCCGAACTCCGAACATAATGGAAGTCAATGGGGACCCGAACTTTCGTGCTTTGTAAAGCCTCCTTATATGCTACATACCCCAAATTTACAGGGTATGTGCACCTTGGGAGTGGGTACAAGAGGAAAAATTTTTTAGCAAAAAGAGCTTATAGTTTTTGAGAAAATCGATTTTAAAGTTTCAAAGGGAAAACTGTCTTTTAAATGCGGGAAATGTCTGTTTTCTTTGCACAGGTAACATGCTTTTTGTCGGCATGCAGTCATAAATGTAATACATATAAGAGGTTCCAGGAAAAGGGACCGGTAACGCTAACCCAGCAGCAGCACACGTGATGGAACAGGAGGAGGGTGGCGCAGGAGGAGAAGGCCACGCTTTGAGACACAACAACCCAGGCCTTGCATGAGGACAAGAAGCGTGCGGATAGCAATTTGCATTTTGTCGCCATGCAGTCATAAATGTAATACAGATGAGAGGTTCAATAAACAGGGACCGGAAACGCTAACCCATCACAGATGTTCATTGTTCATGTTACTTGGTTGGGGTCCGGGAGTGTTGCGTAGTCGTTTCCAATCCAGGATTGATTCATTTTAATTTGAGTCAAACGGTCTGCATTTTCTGTGGAGAGGCGGATACGCCGCCGATCTGTGACGATGCCTCCGGCAGCACTGAAACAGCGTTCCGACATAACACTGGCTGCCGGGCAAGCCAGCACCTCTATTGCGTACATTGCCAGTTTGTGCCAGGTGTCTAGCTTCGATACCCAATAGTTGAAGGGTGCAGATGGATTGTTCAACACAGCTACGCCATCTGACATGTAGTCCTTGACCATCTTCTCCAGGCGATCGGTGTTGGAGGTGGATCTGCACGCTTGCTGTTCTGTGTGCTGCTGCATGGGTGTCAGAAAATTTTCCCACTCCAAGGACACTGCCGATACCATTCCCTTTTGGGCACTAGCTGCGGCTTGTGTTGTTTGCTGCCCTCCTGGTCGTCCTGGGTTTGCGGAAGTCAGTCTGTCGGCGTACAACTTGCTAGAGGAGGGGGAGGATGTCAATCTCCTCTCTAAAGTCTCCACAAGGGCCTGCTGGTATTCTTCCATTTTGATCTGTCTGGCTCTTTCTTCAAGCAGTTTTGGAACATTGTGTTTGTACCGTGGATCCAGAAGGGTATAAACCCAGTAATTGGTGTTGTCCAGAATGCGCACAATGCGTGGGTCGCGTTCAATGCAGTCCTAGGCCGAAGAGGTCATAGCCTAGGGTCACAAAACCTGTTTATTTGGGCAATTTCAATGGTGGCGAGTCTGACGTACATAAATCGCAGCAATGGCCGTTAGCAACGTCTGAATCTCACGAAATGTCTCATGCAGGTAGAAGACATATTGTTAGACTTGGGCTCCAAAGATGGGTTCCCTACATCTCTGCAAACCAGAGTTACAGGGCTCCAAATTTGGTAAAATCCCCCGTAGGCTTTCATTGGGCCTCCTATTTACAGTTCCAAAATCTCACATCTTTTCAAAGGGCAATTACTCAGCAGTGGCAAATTTTCTAGCATTGTAGGGACCCTTAGGGGGAACATTACTGGTGAGTTTCGGGCCCCTAGGCCAAAGAGGTCATAGCCTAGGGTCACAAAAACCTGTTTATTTGGGCTATTTCAATGGTAGTGATGGTGACGTACATAAATCGCAGCAATGGCCGTTAGCAAAGTCTGAATCTCACGAAATGTCTCATGCAGGTAGAAGACATATTGTTAGACTTGGATTCCAAAGATGGGGTCCCTACATCTCTGCAAACCAGAGTTACAGGGGTCCAAAATTGGTAAAATCCCCCATAGGATTGCATTGCCTCCCTATTTCACTTTCCAAAATCTCACATCTTTTCAAAGGGCAATTACTCAGCAGTGGCAAATTTTCTAGCATTGTAGGAACCCTTAGGGGGAACATTACTGGTGAGTTTCGGGCCCCTAGGCCAAAGAGGTCATAGCCTAGGGTCACAAAAACCTGTTTATTTGGGCTATTTCAATGGTAGTGATGGTGACGTACATAAATCGCAGCAATGGCCGTTAGCAAAGTCTGAATCTCACGAAATGTCTCATGCAGGTAGAAGACATATTGTTAGACTTGGATTCCAAAGATGGGGTCCCTACATCTCTGCAAACCAGAGTTACAGGGGTCCAAAATTGGTAAAATCCCCCATAGGATTGCATTGCCTCCTTATTTCACTTTCCAAAATCTCACATCTTTTCAAAGGGCAATGGCTCAGCAGTACCAAATTTTCTAGCATTGTAGGGACCCTTAGGGGGAACATGACTGGTGAGTTTCGGGCCCTTAGGCCGAAGAGGTCATAGCCTAGGGTCACAAAAACCTGTTTATTTAGGCTATTTCAATGGTAGTGATGGTGACGTACATAAATCGCAGCAATGGCCGTTAGCAAAGTCTGAATCTCACGAAATGTCTCATGCAGGTAGAAGACATATTGTTAGACTTGGATTCCAAAGATGGGGTCCCTACATCTCTGCAAACCAGAGATACAGGGGTCCAAAATTGGTAAAATCCCCCATAGGATTGCATTGCCTCCCTATTTCACTTTCCAAAATCTCACATCTTTTCAAAGGGCAATTACTCAGCAGTGGCAAATTTTCTAGCATTGTAGGGACCCTTAGGGGGAACATTACTGGTGAGTTTCGGGCCCCTAGGCCAAAGAGGTCATAGCCTAGGGTCACAAAAACCTGTTTATTTGGGCTATTTCAATGGTAGTGATGGTGACGTACATAAATCGCAGCAATGGCCGTTAGCAAAGTCTGAATCTCACGAAATGTCTCATGCAGGTAGAAGACATATTGTTAGACTTGGATTCCAAAGATGGGGTCCCTACATCTCTGCAAACCAGAGTTACAGGGGTCCAAAATTGGTAAAATCCCCCATAGGATTGCATTGCCTCCCTATTTCACTTTCCAAAATCTCACATCTTTTCAAAGGGCAATGGCTCAGCAGTACCAAATTTTCTAGCATTGTAGGGACCCTTAGGGGGAACATGACTGGTGAGTTTCGGGCCCCTAGGCTGAAGAGGTCATAGCCTAGGGTCACAAAAACCTGTTTATTTAGGCTATTTCAATGGTAGTGATGGTGACGTACATAAATCGCAGCAATGGCCGTTAGCAAAGTCTGAATCTCACGAAATGTCTCATGCAGGTAGAAGACATATTGTTAGACTTGTATTCCAAAGATGGGGTCCCTACATCTCTGCAAACCAGAGTTACAGGGGTCCAAAATTGGTAAAATCCCCCATAGGATTTCATTGCCTCCCTATTTCACTTTCCAAAATCTCACATCTTTTCAAAGGGCAATGGCTCAGCAGTACCAAATTTTCTAGCATTGTAGGGACCCTTAGGGGGATTATGACTGGTGAGTTTTGCCACTGCTGAGCCATTGCCCTTTGAAATGGTGTGAGATTTTGGAACGGTAAATAGGAGGCCCAATGAAATCCTATGGGGGATTTTACCAATTTTGGACCCCTGTAACTCTGGTTTGCAGAGATGTAGGGACCCCATCTTTGGAATCCAAGTCTAACAATATGTCTTCTACCTGCATGAGACATTTCGTGAGATTCAGACTTTGCTAACGGCCATTGCTGCGATTTATGTACGTCACCATCACTACCATTGAAATAGCCTAAATAAACAGGTTTTTGTGACCCTAGGCTATGACCTCTTCGGCCTAGGGGCCCGAAACTCACCAGTCATGTTCCCCCTAAGGGTCCCTACAATGCTAGAAAATTTGGTACTGCTGAGCCATTGCCCTTTGAAAAGATGTGAGATTTTGGAAAGTGAAATAGGGAGGCAATGCAATCCTATGGGGGATTTTACCAATTTTGGACCCCTGTAACTCTGGTTTGCAGAGATGTAGGGACCCCATCTTCGGAATCCAAGTCTAACAATATGTCTTCTACCTGCATGAGACATTTCGTGAGATTCAGACTTTGCTAACGGCCATTGCTGCGGTTTATGTACGTCACCATCACTACCATTGAAATAGCCCAAATAAACAGGTTTTTGTGACCCTAGGCTATGACCTCTTTGGCCTAGGGGCCCGAAACTCACCAGTAATGTTCCCCCTAAGGGTCCCTACAATGCTAGAAAATTTGCCACTGCTGAGTAATTGCCCTTTGAAAAGATGTGAGATTTTGGAAAGTGAAATAGGGAGGCAATGCAATCCTATGGGGGATTTTACCAATTTTGGACCCCTGTAACTCTGGTTTGCAGAGATGTAGGGACCCCATCTTTGGAATCCAAGTCTAACAATATGTCTTCTACCTGCATGAGACATTTCGTGAGATTCAGACTTTGCTAACGGCCATGGCTGAGATTTATGTACGTCACCATCACTACCATTGAAATAGCCTAAATAAACAGGTTTTTGTGACCCTAGGCTATGACCTCTTCGGCCTAAGGGCCCGAAACTCACCAGTCATGTTCCCCCTAAGGGTCCCTACAATGCTAGAAAATTTGGTACTGCTGAGCCATTGCCCTTTGAAAAGATGTGAGATTTTGGAAAGTGAAATAGGGAGGCAATGCAATCCTATGGGGGATTTTACCAATTTTGGACCCCTGTAACTCTGGTTTGCAGAGATGTAGGGACCCCATCTTTGGAATCCAAGTCTAACAATATGTCTTCTACCTGCATGAGACATTTCGTGAGATTCAGACTTTGCTAACGGCCATTGCTGCGATTTATGTACGTCACCATCACTACCATTGAAATAGCCCAAATAAACAGGTTTTTGTGACCCTAGGCTATGACCTCTTTGGCCTAGGGGCCCGAAACTCACCAGTAATGTTCCCCCTAAGGGTCCCTACAATGCTAGAAAATTTGCCACTGCTGAGTAATTGCCCTTTGAAAAGATGTGAGATTTTGGAAAGTGAAATAGGGAGGCAATGCAATCCTATCGGGGATTTTACCAATTTTGGACCCCTGTAACTCTGGTTTGCAGAGATGTAGGGACCCCATCTTTGGAATCCAAGTCTAACAATATGTCTTCTACCTGCATGAGACATTTCGTGAGATTCAGACTTTGCTAACGGCCATTGCTGCGATTTATGTACGTCACCATCACTACCATTGAAATAGCCCAAATAAACAGGTTTTTGTGACCCTAGGCTATGACCTCTTTGGCCTAGGGGCCCGAAACTCACCAGTAATGTTCCCCCTAAGGGTCCCTACAATGCTAGAAAATTTGCCACTGCTGAGTAATTGCCCTTTGAAAAGATGTGAGATTTTGGAACTGTAAATAGGAGGCCCAATGAAAGCCTATGGGGGATTTTACCAAATTTGGAGCCCTGTAACTCTGGTTTGCAGAGATGTAGGGAACCCATCTTTGGAGCCCAAGTCTAACAATATGTCTTCTACCTGCATGAGACATTTCGTGAGATTCAGACGTTGCTAACGGCCATTGCTGCGATTTATGTACGTCAGACTCGCCACCATTGAAATTGCCCAAATAAACAGGTTTTGTGACCCTAGGCTATGACATCTTCGGCCTAGGACTGCATTGAACGCGACCCACGCATTGTGCGCATTCTGGACAACACCAATTACTGGGTTTATACCCTTCTGGATCCACGGTACAAACACAATGTTCCAAAACTGCTTGAAGAAAGAGCCAGACAGGTCAAAATGGAAGAATATCAGCAGGCCCTTGTGGAGACTTTAGAGAGGAGATTGACATCCTCCCCCTCCTCTAGCTTGTACGCCGACAGACTGACTTCCGCAAACCCAGGACGACCAGGAGGGCAGCAAACAACACAAGCCGCAGCTAGTGCCCAAAAGGGAATGGTATCGGCAGTGTCCTTGGAGTAGGAAAATTTTCTGACACCCATGCAGCAGCACACAGAACAGCAAGCGTGCAGATCCACCTCCAACACCGATCGCCTGGAGAAGATGGTCAAGGACTACATGTCAGATGGCGTAGCTGTGTTGAACAATCCATCTGCACCCTTCAACTATTGGGTATCGAAGCTAGACACCTGGCACAAACTGGCAATGTACGCAATAGAGGTGCTGGCTTGCCCGGCAACCAGCGTTATGTCGGAACGCTGTTTCAGTGCTGCCGGAGGCATCGTCACAGATCGGCGGTGTATCCGCCTCTCCACAGAAAATGCAGACCGTTTGACTCAAATTAAAATGAATAAATCCTGGATTGGAAACGACTACGCAACACTCCCGGACCCCAACCAAGTAACATGAACAATGAACATCTGTGATGGGTTAGCGTTTCCGGTCCCTGTTTATTGAACCTCTCATCTGTATTACATTTATGACTGCATGGCGACAAAATGCAAATTGCTATCCGCACGCTTCTTGTCCTCATGCAAGGCCTGGGTTGTTGTGTCTCAAAGCGTGGCCTTCTCCTCCTGCGCCACCCTCCTCCTGTTCCATCACGTGTGCTGCTGCTGGGTTAGCGTTACCGGTCCCTTTTCCTGGAACCTCTTATATGTATTACATTTATGACTGCATGCCGACAAAAAGCATGTTACCTGTGCAAAGAAAACAGACATGTCCCGCATTTAAAAGACAGTTTTCCCTTTGAAACTTTAAAATCGATTTTCTCAAAAACTATAAGCTCTTTTTGCTAAATTTTTTTTCCTCTTGTACCCACTCCCAAGGTGCACATACCCTGTAAATTTGGGGTATGTAGCATGTAAGGAGGCTTTACAAAGCACAAAAGTTCGGGTCCCCATTGACTTCCATTATGTTCGGAGTTCGGGTCGAACACCCGAACATCGCGGCCATGTTCGGCCTGTTCGGCCCGAACCCGAACATCTAGATGTTCGCCCAACACTAGTGCTCAGCAGAGCTCGAATATTCGAGTAGCTTGAATATTCGAGCTCTTTTTTCAGCTATTCGAGCTCGAATACCGAGCTCAAATAGCTGCAGCTATTCGAATGGGCTATTCGAGTGAACTCGAATAGCCCACTCACTATTCGAGCTATTCGAGCAAACAGCGCTATTCGAGCTCGAATACCGAGCTCGAATAGCGTCATAGCCCAGATTGATGTCCTTAGAGCCAATCAGAGGGCTCCCAGGCCCTCTGACGGCAGCCAATTAGTGTTGGGCCGAACGGTTCGCCTGCGAACGGTTCCATGCGAACTTCAGTGGTTCGCGTTCGCGTCCCGCAGGCGAACCTTTGCGGAAGTTCGGTTCGCCCCATAATGCACATGGAGGGTCAACTTTGACCCTCTACATCACAGTCAGCAGGCCCAGTGTAGCCAATTAGGCTACACTAGCCCCTGGAGCCCCACCCCCCCTTATATAAGGCAGGCAGCGGCGGCCATTACGGCCACTCGTGTGCCTGCATTAGTCAGAGTAGGGCGAGTTGCTGCAGACTGTCTCTCAGGGAAAGATTAGTTAGGCTTAGCTTGTTCCTGTCTGGCTGCATACCTGTTCTGTGAACCCACCACTGCATACCTGTGCTGTGAACCCACCACTGCATACCTGTGCTGTGAACCCACCACTGCATACCTGTTCTGTTCAGTGGACCCGCCACTGTATACCTGTTCATTGAACCCACCACTGCATACCTGTGCTGTGAACCCACCACTGCATACCTGTGCTGTGAACCCACCACTGCATACCTGTGCTGTGAACCCACCACTGCATACCTGTTCTGTTCAGTGGACCCGCCACTGCATACCTGTTCTGTTTAGTGAACCGCCACTGCATACCTGTTCTGTTCAGTGGACCCGCCACTGCATACCTGTTCTGTTTAGTGAACCGCCACTGTATACCTGTTCTGTTTAGTGAACCCGCCACTGCATACCTGTTCTGTTCAGTGAACCCATCGCATCAGTGCGCATACCTGTGCAGTTAAGTGAACCCGCCACTGCATACCTGTTCTGTTCAGTGGACCCGCCACTGCATACCTGTTCTGTTTAGTGAACCGCCACTGTATACCTGTTCTGTTTAGTGAACCCGCCACTGCATACCTGTTCTGTTCAGTGGACCCGCCACTGCATACCTGTTCTGTTTAGTGAACCCACCACTGCATACCTGTTCTGTTCAGTGGACCCGCCACTGCATACCTGTTCTGTTTAGTGAACCCGCCACTGCATACCTGTTCTGTTCAGTGGACCCGCCACTGCATACCTGTTCTGTTTAGTGAACCGCCACTGTATACCTGTTCTGTTTAGTGAACCCGCCACTGCATACCTGTTCTGTTCAGTGGACCCGCCACTGCATACCTGTTCTGTTTAGTGAACCCACCACTGCATACCTGTTCTGTTCAGTGGACCCGCCACTGCATACCTGTGCAGTTAAGTGAACCCGCCACTGCATACCTGTTCTGTTCAGTGGACCCGCCACTGCATACCTGTTCTGTTTAGTGAACCGCCACTGTATACCTGTTCTGTTTAGTGAACCCGCCACTGCATACCTGTTCTGTTCAGTGAACCCACCGCATCAGTGCGCATACCTGTGCAGTTAAGTGAACCCGCCACTGCATACCTGTTCTGTTCAGTGGACCCGCCACTGCATACCTGTTCTGTTTAGTGAACCGCCACTGTATACCTGTTCTGTTTAGTGAACCCGCCACTGCATACCTGTTCTGTTCAGTGGACCCACCGCATCAGTGCGCATACCTGTGCAGTTAAGTGAACCCGCCACTGCATACCTGTTCTGTTCAGTGGACCCGCCACTGCATACCTGTTCTGTTTAGTGAACCGCCACTGTATACCTGTTCTGTTCAGTGGACCCGCCACTGCATACCTGTTCTGTTTAGTGAACCCACCACTGCATACCTGTTCTGTTCAGTGGACCCGCCACTGCATACCTGTTCTGTTTAGTGAACCCGCCACTGCATACCTGTTCTGTTCAGTGGACCCGCCACTGCATACCTGTTCTGTTTAGTGAACCGCCACTGTATACCTGTTCTGTTTAGTGAACCCGCCACTGCATACCTGTTCTGTTCAGTGGACCCGCCACTGCATACCTGTTCTGTTTAGTGAACCCACCACTGCATACCTGTTCTGTTCAGTGGACCCGCCACTGCATACCTGTGCAGTTAAGTGAACCCGCCACTGCATACCTGTTCTGTTCAGTGGACCCGCCACTGCATACCTGTTCTGTTTAGTGAACCGCCACTGTATACCTGTTCTGTTTAGTGAACCCGCCACTGCATACCTGTTCTGTTCAGTGAACCCACCGCATCAGTGCGCATACCTGTGCAGTTAAGTGAACCCGCCACTGCATACCTGTTCTGTTCAGTGGACCCGCCACTGCATACCTGTTCTGTTTAGTGAACCGCCACTGTATACCTGTTCTGTTTAGTGAACCCGCCACTGCATACCTGTTCTGTTCAGTGAACCCACCGCATCAGTGCGCATACCTGTGCAGTTAAGTGAACCCGCCACTGCATACCTGTTCTGTTCAGTGGACCCGCCACTGCATACCTGTTCTGTTTAGTGAACCGCCACTGTATACCTGTTCTGTTTAGTGAACCCGCCACTGCATACCTGTTCTGTTCAGTGAACCCACCGCATCAGTGCGCATACCTGTGCAGTTAAGTGAACCCGCCACTGCATACCTGTTCTGTTCAGTGGACCCGCCACTGCATACCTGTTCTGTTTAGTGAACCGCCACTGTATACCTGTTCTGTTTAGTGAACCCGCCACTGCATACCTGTTCTGTTCAGTGGACCCGCCACTGCATACCTGTTCTGTGAACCCGCCACTGTATACCTGTTCTGTTCAGTGAACCCACCGCATCAGTGTGCATACCTGTGCAGTTAAGTGAACCCACCTACCTACGTGAGTGCACGCAGTGTGATATACCACTCCGTGCATACCCGATATGGACAAAACAGGTAGAGGAAGAGGTAGTGGCAGAGCCAGAGGAAGGCCACCCGGCAGGTCTGCGCGAGGTCGTGTAAATGTAATTTCGTGTGGACCTGGCCCACAGTACAGTGCTCGGAAGAAGGCACGTCCCATCACCTCCCAAGATTGTCAGGACGTGGTTGAGTATTTAGCGACACAGAACACCTCATCTTGCTCAGCCACCAGTGCTACTACTAGCACCACTTCCGCTGCATTTGACACTTCGCAAGAATTATTTAGTGGTGAAATCACTGATGCACAGCCATTGTTGTTACAGCCAGATGAATTTTCACCAGCTCATATGTCTGAGTTACGCGGCAACATTATGGATGTAACGTGTAAGGAGGATGAAGGACCTACTGATGTTGGTGCATGTTTGGATTTGTCTGAGGCAAGCGAAGCTGGGCAGGATGATTACGATGATGACGATGATAGGGATCCTCTGTATGTACCCAATAGAGGAGATGAAGAGGGGGACAGTTCAGAGGGGGAGTCAGAGAGTAGGAGGAGGAGAGAAGTTGCTGAAAGAAGCTGGGGCAGCTCTTCGTCAGAAACAGCTGGTGGCAGTGTCCGGCACCATGTATTGCCACCTATGTACAGCCAGCCAACTTGCCCTTCAGCATCAGCTGCTGAGGTCCCCATAGTGCCCACATCCCAGGGTGGCTCAGCGGTGTGGAAATTTTTTCATGTGTGTGCCTCAGATCGGAGCAAAGCCATCTGTTCGCTCTGCCAACAAAAATTGAGCCGTGGAAAGGCCAACACTCACGTAGGGACAAGTGCCTTACGAAGGCACCTGGAGAAAAGGCACAAACAGCAATGGGATGGCCACCTGAGCAAAAGCAGCAGCAGCACACAAAAGCAAAGCCACCCTCCTTCTCCTCTTCCTCCTCCATCAGGTGCATTATCTGCTTCTGCCGCTTTCTCCCTTCCACCTTCACAGGCACCCTCCTCCACTCCGCCTCTGCCCTTGAGCGGTTCCTGCTCCTCTGCCCACAGCAGCAGTCAGGTGTCCGTGAAGGAAATGTTTGAGCGGAAGAAGCCAATTTCGGCCAGTCACCCCCTTGCCCGGCGTCTGACAGCTGGCGTGGCGGAACTGTTAGCTCGGCAGCTGTTACCATACCGGCTGGTGGACTCTGAGGCCTTCCGTAAATTTGTGGCCATCGGAACACCGCAGTGGAAGATGCCAGGCCGCACTTATTTTTCGAGAAAGGCCATACCCCAACTGCACCGTGAAGTTGAGAGGCAAGTGGTGTCATCTCTTGCGAAGAGCGTTGGGTCAAGGGTACACCTGACCACGGATGCCTGGTCTGCCAAGCACGGGCAGGGCCGCTACATTACCTACACAGCCCATTGGGTGAACCTGGTGGTGAACGATGGCAAGCAGGGCGCAGCGGACCAAATTGTGACACCTCCACGGCTTGCAGGCAGGCCTCCTGCCACCTCCTCTCCTCCTGCTACATGCTCTTCGCTGTCCTCCTCCTCCTTGGCTGAGTGGCAGTTCTCCTCTCCAGCTACACAGCCCCAGCTCCGCAGGGCCTATGCTGCATGCCAGGTACGACGGTGTCACGCCATCTTAGACATGGCTTGTCTCAAAGCGGAGAGTCACACTGGAGCAGCTCTCCTGGCTGCTCTTAAGAAACAGGTGGATGAGTGGCTGACCCCGCACCACCTGGAGATAGGCAACGTGGTGTGCGACAACGGCAGCAATCTGCTTGCCGCTTTGCATATGGGGAAGCTGACACACATACCCTGCATGGCACATGTCATGAATCTAGTGGTTCAAAGATTTGTGGCAAAGTACCCTGGCTTAGCGAATGTCCTGAAGCAGGCCAGGAAGTTCTGTGGGCATTTGAGGCGGTCTTACACAGCCATGGCACGCTTTGCGGAAATTCAGCGCAAAAACAACATGCCGGTGAGACGCCTCATTTGCGATAGCCCGACTCGCTGGAACTCGACCCTGCTCATGTTCTCCCGCCTGCTAGAACAGAAGAAAGCCGTGACCCACTACCTCTACAACTACAGTAGAATGAAACAGTCTTAGAAGATGGGGATGTTCTGGCCCGACAACTGGACACTGATGGAGAATGCATGCAGGCTCATGCGGCCGTTTGAGGAGGTGACCAACCTGGTGAGCCGCAGTGAGGGCACCATCAGCGACTTAATTCCCTACGCTTACTTCTTGGAGCGTGCTGTGCGTAGAGTGGCGGATGAAGCTGTGAATGAGCGTGACCAGGAACCGTTACGGCAGGAACAGGCATGGGACCAATTTTCATCAGACCCAGCTGTTTCCTCAACACCTGCGGCAGCACAGAGGGGGGAGGAGGAGGAAGAAGAGAAGTCGTGTGCAGAAGACGAATCAGACTCAGAGGATGATGAGCAAGGTGTTTCTTTGGGGGAGGAGGAGGAGGAGGAGGAGGGGACAGCGGCAGGAGAACAACCTCAGCAGGCATCGCAAGGGGCTTGTGCTGCTCAACCTTCCCGTGGTATTGTTCGCGGCTGGGGGGAGGAGGTTGACTTACCTGACGTCACTGAGGAAGAGCAAGAGGAGATGGAGGGTACTGGATCCGACTTTGTGCAGATGTCGTCTTTTATGCTGTCCTGCCTGTTGAGGGACCCCCGTATAAAAAACCTCAAGGGGAATGAGCTGTACTGGGTGGCCACACTACTAGACCCTCGGTACAGGCACAAAGTGGCGGACCTGTTACCAACTCACCGGAAGGTGGAAAGGATGCAGCACATGCAGAACCAGCTGTCAACTATGCTTTACAATGCCTTTAAGGGTGATGTGACGGCACAACGCCAGCAAGGTACCACTGCCACTAATCCTCCTCCCGTGTCCACGCAGTCAAAGACAGGACGCTCCAGCGATCTCATGGTGATGTCGGACATGCGGACGTTCTTTAGTCCAACGCCTCGCCGTAGCCCTTCCGGATCCACCCTCCACCAACGCCTGGAACGGCAGGTAGCCGACTACCTGGCCTTAAGTGTGGATGTAGACACTGCTGTGAACAGCGATGAGGAACCCTTGAACTACTGGGTGCGCAGGCTTGACCTGTGGCCAGAGCTGTCCCAATTTGCCATCCAACTTCTCTCCTGCCCTGCCGCAAGCGTCCTCTCAGAAAGGACCTTCAGCGCAGCTGGAGGCATTGTCACAGAGAAGAGAAGTCGCCTAAGTCACAAAAGTGTTAAGTACCTCACCTTTATCAAAATGAATGAGGCATGGATCCCGGAGGGCTGCTGCCCGCCCCAAGACTAAGTCAGTCCCCGCACATACAGCATCTCTGCCTGCACGCCGTGTGACTGGCTGCCTGGCCTGCCCCAAGAAGACTAAGTCGCTCCCAGTCCCTCCACACAGCATGTCTGCCTGCAGGCCGCTTGACTACCTTCTCCGCCACCACCAACAGGGTCCGGGACTCCAGGCGGATTGCTGAATTTTTTAGGCCGCTGCTAGCAGCGGCCGCTGTAATAATTTTTCGGGTGCGTGTACATGACTGCCTAATTTTTCTGGCTGCACTGCGGGCAGCTGCAACAACAAAAGAAAAGGCATGTACATGCGCCCATTCCCCTTCGTGATCATTACCTTGCCGTGGTGAAGGGGCTTGCGTATCACAATGGAGCAATGACCGGCGCCTAGATGAGTGTCTCGGGGGGCACACCCACGATAATAAGGTCGTTGCCTCATTGTGGTCAGACCAAATTTGATCAGCTGGACAGTCACTGTTCTGTCATTCAGCTACATCAGCCAGGTGACCATATGGGCTGTAAAGCCACCAAAACCTGCACTCTCGCCATGGTGCGCACCAGTAAAGCACGGCCGTCACTACACAAACAGCTGTTTGCGGTGCGTTACACGATGAGTTTGGTGTGTCAGTGTGAAGCAGTACCTTAATTACACTACCTGATTGATGTATACACATGCAAGATGTTTGAAAGCACTTTAGGCCTGTCATTTAGCATTCAATGTGATTTCTGCCCTTAAAACGCTGCTTTGCGTCAAATCCAGATTTTTCCCGGGGACTTTTGGCATGTATCCCACTCCGCCATCCCCCCCTCCAGGTGTTAGACCCCTTGAAACATCTTTTCCATCACTTTTGTGGCCAGCATAATTATTTTTTTTTTTCAAAGTTCGCATCCCCATTGAAGTCTATTGCGGTTCGCGAACTTTAACGCGAACCGAACCTTTCGCGAAAGTTCGCGAACCCGGTTCGCGAACCGAAAATCGGAGGTTCGGCCCAACTCTACAGCCAATCACAGAGGGGGACCCTGGCCAGCCCCTACCCTATAAATAGCGGCCGCCATGTTCCGTTTTTCCGTCCTTGCCTGACTTTGTACAGAGAGAGATCTGCTCCTTTGTGCTTTGGCTTAGCAAGAGCTCTATTGTGGTCAATTACCTAGCGTTTTTGCTCACATTCACCTCCTATCAGAGGCGTAGCTAGGGTTTCCAGCTCCCGGGGACAAAGACTATTAATGCGCCCTGTAAGGTCAAAAAGGGGGCGTCGGCATGGTAATGGGTGGGGCCAAATATACATGACCTTAGCAGTGGTGTAAAAGGTCTGGCAGGGAAGTTTGAGCTCTGCCATAGTGCTTCCCCCCAAAATACATGTAATCTGACAGCATTTCACCAAAAATACATGTAATTTGGCAGAGGTTCCTCCAAAATACAAATATTTGACAATGGTTGCCCCAAAATAGACACAATCTGGCAGCAGTGGTTCCCCCAACATACATATAATCTGGCAGCTGTTTTCCAAAATACACTTAATCTGGCAGCAGCGGTTCCCCAAAAATACAGTTAATCTGGCAGCAGTTTCCCCAAAATAGGTGCCCCCAGGATAGGTAACCAGGTCTATAGGTGTCCCCAGTGGTAGTAACCAGGTAAATAAATAAAAAAAAACACAGGTCACAGCTGGGCGCCCCTAGGGACCCAGCGCCCGGGGGCACTTGTCCTACCCCGCCCACCCCTAGCTACGCCCCTGCCTCCTATATACACCTATATTGTTGTTAGTTAGATAGACATTGTATTTTAGTTAGTAGCTTGTGTGTTACATAGAGACAGACAGCTGCTGCAGGCAAGCTTACACAGCTTTAGGCCTCAGGGCCTTGCCTGTGTGGGCAGCTGTCCTCCTGTCCTCTGTTAGTTTATTATACCAGTGTTTCTGCTGTCCTTTACTACTGAGTGATTGTATTTTGTAGTTATACTGTAGTCTGTACCTGTACTAGGACACTCACTGTCACTGTTTGTTCATAGCTCCTGCGTCTGTGCGTGTGCAGTACACACACTCTATTTCCTTCTGATTACTACTGATTATTGTAATTTCTAATTGTACTTACTGTTACTACTTACTACTAGGGACACTCAGTCACTGTTCATAGGCTAGCTCCTGCGTGTGTGTGTGCGTGCACTGTCTGTACAGTACACACACTCTATTTCCTTCTGATTACTACTGATTATTGTAATTTCTAGTTGTACATTTACTTACTACTAGTACTTACTACTAGGGACACTCAGTCACTGTTCATAGGCTAGCTCCTGCGTGTGTGTGTGCGTGCACTGTCTGTACAGTACACACACTCTTTTTCCTTCTGATTACTACTGATTATTGTAATTTCTAGTTGTACTTACTACTAGGGACACTCAGTCACTGTTCATAGGCTAGCTCCTACGTGTGTGTGTGCGTGCACTGTCTGTACAGTACACACACTCTATTTCCTTCTGATTACTACTGATTATTGTAATTTCTAGTTGTACTTACTACTAGGGACACTCAGTCACTGTTCATAGGCTAGCTCCTGCGTGTGTGTGTGTGCGTGCACTGTCTGTATAGTACACACACTCTATTTCCTTCTGATTACTACTGATTATTGTAATTTCTAGTTGTACTTACTTACTACTTACTACTAGGGAGGGACACTCAGTCACTGTTCATAGGCTAGCTCCTGCGTGTGTGTGTGCGTGCACTGTCTGTACAGTAGTACACACACTCTATTTCCTTCTGATTACTTATTGTAATTTCTAGTTGTACTACTTACTGTTACTACTTACTGTACTAGGGACACTCAGTCACTGTTCATAGGCTAGCTCCTGCGTGTGTGTGTGCGTGCACTCAGTACACACACTCTATTTCCTTCTACTTAATCTGATTACTACTGATTATTGTATTTTCTAGTTAGTGTACTAGGGGACACACTCACTCTTCACTGTTCACACTTACTGATTACTGAATTATTGTATTTTGTATTAGTACTGTACTAGTAATCACTTAGCGATCTCATCACTTAGTGATTAGTGTCACCTCACCCACCAACCCACTCCATTAAAGTACCCCACTTTTTCACCCGCCCTTTTAAAAAACTTTTTTGTTTACGCCCAAAACATCTAAGATGTCTGGAAGTGGCAGCCAGCGCAGTTTGGGCAAGTGGAAGGGCAGCAAGGGAATCAAGAGGAGAGGAAGCAGCATTGTGGCAAGCCGCGGCCGCTTCACCATGCACAGTTCCGCAGCAGCAGCAGCTGCGTCAGTGGCTAACATTCCTCCTATAGCCACTGGCCGTGGACGCCTTGGGCGCCGCCCAGCATCTGCAACTCACGCTGCAGAGACACAGCAGCAGCAGCGTGTAGTACCTGCTCCTATTTTCCTCCAGCCGGGTCGGAAACGTCCCATTGAGGAAAAGGATGCAGCCACTGTGGTGCAACTGATGACGGAGGATGAGCAGCCCGCCATCAGCTCTGCATCCGAGGCCTCCACCCTCACCACCACCACCACCACCCCTGTTCGCAGAAGCCGCCCAGCAGGGCCTGGGGAGGAGGCCAGTTCACCGTCAGTTGGCGATCTGTCATTTAGCAGTCTTTTGACCCCAGGCATCATGAGTCAATTGTCTGCTGTTGTTGGCGATTTGGAGGAGGAGATGCTGATGGGCACTTTGGGGGATGAGGGATTGGACAGCAAGACTGTGGCGACAGTCAAGCAGCCCATCCATGCATCAGGAGAGGAGTTTGGGGGGTCATCATCCCAGCAGGACATGTTTCAGGAGGGGGAGGATGATGATGATGATGATGATGACGTGGTGACAGACAAAGACTGGGTGCCGCCACCACCAGCACCTGGGGATGTCATCAGCAGCAGCTCTGAGGAGGAGGAGGATGCGCTTGTGGGCCTTGCAAGGAGGCGCATCATTGCAAGCATTGGCAGCAGTAGGCAGGTCCCACAGCCTGCTGGTGTCTCAGGCTCAGCAGCAGCAGCAGCATCTGCCAGTACCACCACCAGCCGCACCCAAGCCCCCCCCCCCCCAACCACCACAGGGAGACAGGCAGCAGTGGCTCCAGGCTGTAGGGGGTTGTTCTTGTCACCAATCTGGCGATTTTTCACAATGCCCACAGTTTTCAGCAAGTACGCCACTTGCAACCACTGTCAGCGGAAGTTGAGCAGAGGTGCAGACCCCTTAAAGTTCAGCACCAGCTCGCTCATCAACCACCTTGCTGCTAAACATTTCCACCAGCATGAGGAGTTCCAGAGGCTGAAGGCATCTGGTGCTGGCAGTGGCACCACACCCATCACTGCACAGCCTTCAGCAGCAGCAGCAGCAACAGCAGCCACCCGCCCTCCTGCTCCTCCAGCAGCACCAGCAGGAGTGCGGAAACGCACTGCTCCTCCCCCCTCTGCAACTCCTGCCACCGACACTGAGGCCTGTTCTGGCAGCCAGTCCTCAGTGGCCTCCTCTGCTGTGTCCGCTGATTCCCGTGCTAGCAAAAGGCCACTCCAGAGCCTTTTGAGCGAGTCCTTCCAGGGGGTGGTTAGGGCTCTGCCTCCCAGCAGCCGTCGCGTGCGGCAGCTGAACGGCTTGCTGGCACGGGCCATGTGCTCCCAACTCCTGCCATACACGCTCGTGCAGGAGGGGAGCGACATGCGTGCGCTGCTTGCTTGTGCAGCCCCAGACTGGCAGCTCCCCAGCAGACACTACTTTGCCCGCAAGGCCATTCCTGCACTGCACCGCTTTGTGATGGCCAATGTGGAGCGAGGGCTGGAGCACGCACTTGGTGAAAGGGTCCACGTCACCATGGACTCCTGGAGCAGCCACTTCGGGACAGGCCGCTACCTGTCCTTCACTGTCCACTGGGTCAGCTTGGTGGAAGGGGGTGAGGATGGGAGAGCAGCAGCGGGCACAGCAGCAGCAGCAACACAGTGGGTGGTGCCACCCCGCAGGGTCAGGGGAACTGCAGCAGGTTCCTCCGATCCTCTGCCATCCTCCGGCACACCTGGCCAAACCCCCTGCCTCAGCAGCAGCGTGAAGGCCCGCCACTGCCAAGCGCTGCTGCAGTTGGTCAGCCTTGGGAAGACCAAACTGACGGCAACCCATGTGTTGGCCAAACTCCAGGAGCAGGAGAGGATTTGGCTGACCCTCAGAGGCCTCAGAGTCGGAGAGGTGGTGGCCAACAATGGGGCCAATCTGGTTGCTGAAATTGACAGGGGAAACCTGACCCACATCCCCTGTCTTGCCCACGTGCTGAACCTGGTGATGCAGAAGTTCTTGCGCACCTACCAGGGGATGGGCGAACTGCTGGAAACGGCAAGGAATGTTGTGCGTCACTTCCGGCGCTCGCCTGCAGCCTGTGCGAGCCTGGAAGACGTGCAAAAGGAGCTGGAGCTGCCACGCCATCGGCTGATCCTTGACGTTCCAACTCGCTGGAACTCCACCCTGGCGATGTTGGAGCGTCTGGTTGAACAGAAGCACGCTGTCAACCAGTACCTTGCCCTGGCCACTGTTTCCGCCACTCAGAAAAGGGACAAGACCAGCAACATCCCGTCCATCATCCCCGATGACGACTGGAGGCACATGCAGCAGGTGTGCTTAGTGCTGGCTCCCTTTCTGCAGGCCACTAACATGGTGAGCAGGGACCATGCTATGGTCTGCGAGTGGGTGCCCCTGGTTTGTCTGCTGAACAGGGCCCTCGATGCTTTGCTGGAACAGGGAGCGGCAGCCTTGGCCCAAGAGGAGCGGCATGCAGCTGCACAGTCCACCTCTGAGGGGGAGGAGGAGGAGGACTTGGTGGAGGTCCCTGACCTTGCTGCTGATGAGGGGGATCAGCACAGCGCAGCTGAGTTGGTGCGGGGGTGGAGAGAGGATGAGGCTGAGGAGGCAGAGGAGGAGGATGAGGACAGCACTGCCGTCGATGTGCCAGCACACGTGGCCCGCCTCTTCCCAATGGCAGCGCACATGCTGACGTGCCTGCGCAAGGACCCCAGGGTGATCCAGATGAAGCAGAGGGAGGACATCTGGATCAGCATGATGTTAGACCCGCGCCTCAAGGGGAAGTTGAGCTAGCTCCTGCCGCCTGCAGGAGGAGAGCCAGCGCAACAAATAAGGAGCTTGCAGCAGGCCCTTGTTGAGCGCTTGGAGGAAGCCTTCCCCCAGCCTTCCACCCCCACTGTCCAGCCAGCACAGAGGCAGCAGCAGGTGCCTGCATCCAGCAGCAAGCGCCCCACAGACCTGCTGTCTCTCAGCAATGAGCTCTACAGGACTGTAGAGGCTCCGGCAGCAGTGACTAGAGAGGAGGTGCATGCAGCAGCATCCTCCTCCGGTCACAGCCAGCGCCTGACCCGCATGGTGGCTGACTACATGGGGTCCTACAGCGGGCTTGACAGTGATGCCCCTGTTGATCCCATGGAGTATTGGGTCAAGCGCCTGGAGATCTGGAGCGAGCTGGCGCAGTACGCCCTGGAAGTGCTGTCCTGCCCCCCTTCCAGCGTGCTGTCAGAGCGCTGCTTCAGTGCAGCTGGTGGCGTGGTCACCGAGAAACGCTCACGTCTGTCTCACAAGTCTGTGGACAGACTGACGTTTCTCAAGATGAACCAGGCGTGGGTGGAAGGCGAGTTCCTGGCCCCTGTTGTCGGCGAGAGGGGGACATGAACTGGCTGCCGGAAGAACCATCGTTAATGTGCCTTACCACTCTTTACCACCTCCTGGCTCCTGCTCACTAAGCCAGCCTGGTTCACTTTGACTATTACGTCACCTGCAGCCACACATTTTACACCTACAGTGGGCTGCTGTGTACTGCCCTTCTGCTGTCTGTCTTTCTGTGTTTCCCACTGCCAAGGGTACACAGATTTACCTTCTGCTGCCACTCTGCCACCAGCTATTACGTCAAACAATAGCTGCCCCTGCTGCCTGTATTTACCTTTAAAAAAAAATAAAGGTTTAATTTTTCTGAGGTGCCCGAGTTGAAAACTGTGTTGTCCCAGTTGTGTATTGGACACGATGTGGGCTGCACGACCGCTGTCTGGGACCTCCTGTTGTGTTTATTTACAGCCCTGGTATCAACGCTAGGTACCAGGGCTATTATGTCACGCTGCCTACCTACCTGCTGCCACACTCACACTACTCCTCCATTCCTCCTGCTGCTGCTGCTGTCTGCCTGTGTTTCCCACTGCAAAGGGTACACAGATTTACCTTCTGCTGCCACTCTGCCACCAGCTATTACGTCCAACAATAGCTATATCTGTGTAATTTGCTATAAAAACAAAACAAAAAAAACATTAAAAAAAAAAAGGTTTAATTTTTCTGAGGTGCCCGGGTTGAAAACTGTGTTGTCCCAGTTGTGTATTGGACACGATGTGGGCTGCACGACCGCTGTCTGGAATCTCATGCTGTGTATTTACGGCCTGGTACCACCGCTAGGTGCCACAGCCTATTATGTCTCGCTGCCTGCCTCATTGACTGCCTGGACTGCTGCCACACAATCATCCTCCTCCTCCTGCTGCTGAATTTACCTCCTGCTGTCTGTGTGTTTCCACTGCCAGGGAGCACATACAATGGCGCTTCCAACATGCGTGCGCCACCAGCTATTTATTACGCTCAAAAATAGCTGCATTTCTTTAAAAAAATAAAAAATAAAAGAGTAATAAGTGAAGAAGAAGAAGACGATATAGAAGAAGAAGAAGATATAGAAAAAGAAGAAGAAGAAGGAGAAGAAGAAGAAGAAGGAGAAGAAGAAGAAGATATAGAAAAAGAAGAAGACGAAATAGAAAAATAATAATAAGAAGAAGATATAGAAAAAGAAGATATAGAAAAAGATATAGAAGAAGAAGATGAAGAAGAAGAAGATGAAGAAGAAGAAGAAGAAGAAGATGAAGAAGATGAAGATGAAGAAGATGAAGAAGAAGAAGAAGATGAAGAAGAAGAAGATGAAGATGAAGAAGATGAAGAAGAAGAAGATGAAGAAGAAGAAGAAGATGAAGAAGAAGAAGAAGATGAAGAAGAAGAAGATGAAGAAGATGAAGAAGGAGAAGAAGAAGAAGACGATATAGAAGAAGAAGAAGATATAGAAGAAGAAGATATAGAAGAAGAAGAAGAAGATATAGAAGAAGAAGATATAGAAGAAGAAGAAGAAGAAGAAGAAGAAGATGAAGAAGAAGAAGTAGATGAAGAAGAAGAAGATGAAGAAGATGAAGAAGGAGAAGAAGAAGAAGACGATATAGAAGAAGAAGAAGATATAGAAGAAGAAGATATAGAAGAAGAAGAAGAAGAAGAAGATATAGAAGAAGAAGATATAGAAGAAGAAGAAGAAGATGAAGAAGGAGAAGAAGAAGAAGATATAGAAGAAGAAGAAGAAGATATAGAAGAAGAAGAAGAAGATATAGAAGATGAAGAAGAAGAAGTATATACACTGTACTGAACAGAATTTTGGACACAACTTCTCTTTCCACCTTTTTTTTTTTAAAGGAACATCCCCACATAATCACTTGCTGTTGTTACTTGGAAAAAAAAGATGTTTCTTGCATCATTCACCCTCAAAACAAGTGTTGGAAGCTATTTAAGGCCAATTCGAATAGTCAGCTCGAATAATGAGCTCGAATACCGACTCGAATAGTGAGCTCGAAGTCCGAGGTCGAATCGAATAGTAAAAAATATTCGACTCGAATATTCGACCGACCTCGAATAATTTACTATTCGAATTCGACCAAACTCGAATAATAAATAGGGGTATCCGAGCACCACTGGTCATGATGTTGGTTTCAATTGAAGTAACAGGGGCCACTGGCCACACTCCCTCTTGGCATATTGATATTTCTCCCTTTGATCATAGCAACAATTACATCTCAACTGTAGGCGTTTTTCTCTTAATAAGATACCATTTTTTTATATTGATGTAATTTTTTTTTTTGTTATACTTGTTTTATTTTCAAAAATACTGATTTCACTGTATTACAATTTGTCCACATTTTGACAATGTTACAAATATCCAACCAGTAGAAAATAGTGCAACAGAGGTAAACTGCGAACGTGGAAGAGTCTTGGTCAGAATCTTATTTAAGTGAAAACATGAATAAACCAGATAAGTCCTAAGAAGGCAAAAGTCTTAGCTCATAGGAGAGCGTTTTCAGATGTGATGTTGATTGTAGTTTAAGTCTTCGCTGTGGAGGATAGAGAGTATCACATTGCCAACACGAGGGGTTGGATGCAGATTAAATTGTGTAAGAGTCACAACTTGAGAGAGGAAAGAAGAGAAAAGAAGAAAAGACAATTGTATCTACATAGAAGTATATAGAAAAGTGGGGCCACTCTGATACTACTCTGACCTATGCTTCATAGAGGAATTGTATGGGTGTTACCAAGGGCCTGGGCTGTGTATCGTCTAAGGTGGATGGTAAGTAGGAGAGGAATAGGGCCATGAATCCCAAATTTTGTGGAAATTTAATTCCGTATCTCTCAGTGATGCTGTGAGTTGTTCCATATTTTTTGTCCAGTTAATTTTATGAATGACTTCTGATATATCAGGGGGTGCTAATTTTTTCCAATTGGACGCAATAGTTAGTCTAGTAGCAGTTAGTATGTGGGTAATTAGACGGTTGGAGTGTTTGGGAACTTTTTTCAAAGGTTTGCCCAGGATCATATACACAGGATCTAAGGGAACTGTAATATCCATTGATGTTTTGATTAGATCCCGAACTGTGGACCATAGATTGGAGATCAGGGGGCAGAACCAGAAAATATGTTCTGTGGTTGCTTTATTATTGCACCCTCTCCAGCAAAGGTCCGAAGAGCCTGGGTAGATCTTTGCTAATTTGGCTGGTGTTAGATACCAATGGAAGAGGATCTTGTAGATATTTTCTCGGATCTGAATACATTGAGATGAATGTCTAGCATTGGTCCATATCTCAGACCAGTCTTCTAGGGGAATGGGGGTTGAGAGGGAACTAGCCCATTTATGCATATAGATGTGATCAGGTGACCATGTTCCTGATTTTGTATGTAGGAGAGCGTAAATCTGAGATATCAGGCCCTTTTGGTGGCCAGGCTGTTTACAAATTCGTTCAAAGGGAGATAGAGTAGGAGGTGATTTTTTCAAGAGAGTTTGCAAAAAATGGGAGATCTGGTTATACTGCAATAGAAGTTGGGATGTGAAAGTAATTTTTTCCTCTAGGTGGGGTTTGTCGTATGCTTTGCCCGTTAGTGGGTTGAGCCAATCGCTGAGGTTAAAGTATCCCAGGTTAAACCACCTATTCATAAAGGAGTTTGATAGCCCTGGGGGGAAATGGGGATTGCCCAAAATTGGGCATAGAGGTGAAGGAGATGACTTCAACTTGGCGGAGTGGCTGGTATTTTTCCAAATATTGAGCGTAAATTTAATGGTAGGAAGCAATTGTTGTTCATTGGTTCTAGGGACATGGGGAGAATGCTAGAAGCCTCGATAAGACCCCATTTGGTGAAGACCTTCAGGCTTGTCCATTCAGGAAGTTGGCGCAGATGTGAGGCTTGATAATAATACCTAAGATGGGGTACCCCTAGGCCCCCCTGATCCCTAGGAGAGAGGAGAACAGATCTTGAAATTCGAGATCGTTTATGATTCCAAATAAATGAGAAGAAGGCTGACTGCAGGGATGACAACTGATGGGCAGGGACCTGGACTGGGAGAGTCTCAAACAGATATAGGAGACGTGGGAGTATATTCATTTTGAGGGCGTAGATGCGACCTAACCAGGAGATCTTATAGGCCGTCCATTTGTGGAGGTCTTGTAATATTTTTTGGATAAGAGAAGGGAAGTTGCGTTTGTAAAGTGTACTATATGTAGAAGTTAGATGGATACCCAGATATTTTAGTGAGTGGGTTTGCCATCTATAGGGGAAAGATGACTGTATTATTGTAAGTAACTGAGAGGGAATTTTAATAGGCAAGGCCTCCGTTTTGTCCTGGTTAAGTTTGAATCCAGACAGGGATTCAAACATTCTCAGGGTGTCATGTAGGATTGGGAGTGTAGTGAGGGGATTAGTGAGGGTAAGGAGTATGTCGTCGGCAAAGAGGGATATTTTATATTCTCGTTTACCAAATAAGATTCCTGTGATATCTGTATTTTGTCTTATAGCTGAAGCCAGGGGCTCGATGCTCAGAGCAAATAGTAAGGGGGAAAGAGGGCAGCCCTGTCTAGTGCCATTATGGATCGGAAAAGGGGATGGGGGAGCAAAAGGTAATTTAATCGAGGCTGAAGGGGATGAATATAGAAATTTTATCATGGAGAGAAATGGGCCTGAAAAACCTTGGTGGTTTAGAACATGAAAGAGGAAAGGCCAATTGAGACGGTCAAAAGCCTTCTCTGCATCTAAACTAAGAAGCAGAGAAGGGTTGTTGGATCTATTCATTATGGATATAAGATTAATGGCTCGGCGGGTATTGTCCCCTGCTTGTCTACCCATAATGAAGCCCACTTGATCGTTATCAATAAGTCTGATAAGGATAGGATTGAGGCGGTTGGCTAAGGTTTTAGTGATGATCTTCAGGTCTGAGTTGAGAAGGGAGATAGGGCGATAACTTTGGGGTAAATGAGGGTCTTTACCATCCTTTGGGAGGACAGTAAGCAGGGATGCTAATAAGGAAGGAGGGGGGGTTCCCCCTTCCATAATCTTATTTGCTAAATTTACCAGGTGAGGAGTAAGAATAGAGCTGAAGTTTTTGTAATAGGAGTAGGGAAGGCCGTCTGGTCCTGGTGACTTGGACGATGGGAGGGCTTTAAGTATTTCTAAGACCTCTTCAGTTGTTATGGGGGTATTAAGAGATAAGCGTTCTTGCTCTGTGAGTTTTGGAAGGTTTAGCTGAGTGAGGAAGGATAGGACCCTTGAGTCGTAATTTGGAGAGGAGGAGGGGTCTGGCAAGTTGTACAGTTGCTCGTAAAAAGATGTAAAGATTTGAACTATCCGGGAAGGGTCATGATGAAGAGTGCCCTGTTGGTCTTTTAAGGAGTGGACAGCCTGGTATGATCCCCTGGGGTTTAGCTTTCGGGCCAATATGGTATGAGGTTTGTTGCCCCTTTCAAAAAATAACTGTCTTGTCCATTTTAAGCTTTTCTCTAGCTGAGATGATTGAAGGGATCTAATGTCTAATTTTATGCGTTGAATGTCAGAAAAGTGGACCTGTGTGGGCTGTAATTTGTATATGGAGTAGGCCTTAGCAAGAGAAGCATTAAGATGTGTCAGCTTTTCAGAGGAAAAACGTTTACGTTTGGAGCTTTCTGCAATGAAGAAGCCTCTTATAAAAGCTTTATGGGATTCCCAAACTAAGCCAAGGGACGGAACTGAATCTATGCTTATATCAAAGAATGATTGTAATTCTTCACAGCATTTAGAAATTAAAGTTTTATCTCTGAAAAGTGACTCATTCAGTCTCCAGTGCATAGGTTTATGGGGGGAGGATAACCAATCGAGTTCTGCTGTTACCGCTTGGTGGTCTGACCATGCAGTTGGGATTATATTGAGGAGATAAGTAACGGTAGAGTAGGGGCATTGGTGAAGAAGTAATCTATTCTGGAATGAGAAGCATGGGGGGGGGAGAAGAAGGTGTACTCAACACTCGTGGGGTTGGCTATGCGCCATAGGTCTAGGAGCCTATATCTCCTTAGGAGGGCCCTAAATTTACGTGAGTTTCTGTCATGAGATGCCTGGGAGGAAGAGGAGGATGGGGTGCTCCTGTCTTTTGTAGACGAGAATAGGGGGAGGGAGACACCGAGAGCCCACTATGGTGCAGTATGTACTGATAATTGAATGTAGGTGTGTAAATGTGGAGTGATACTCACAAGTCCGGGTTACCTTCCAGGTAACCACTGTATAGGCAGGTGGGGAAATTAGGCCTGTCCCCACTCAGGACTAAGAAGTCGCTCTCTGTAGACAGGAAAAAAGGGGCCAATTCCCCTCCACCAGGGGTGGACACGATATTGTAGACAATGTAACAGAGGCGCCAAAAGGATAAAATGAAATAAAATGTTTAAAAGACAGGGAGTAGGTTGGTGGACTTACCTCCCCGATGCAAACACAAGAAAAAGGTCAAATTTTTTTTTTGACCAAACAACTTTTTATTTACTCCAATTAAATTGCAACGCGTTTCGCGGGTTTCACCCACTTCATCAGGCTATAGGTAGGAGCAAAAAAACTGTGGGACAGAAGAGACAAAGCCACTAAGTATTCTGTACAATAAGCTAACACTGTAGTATAAACAACTAAGACATTTTAACAAAATATTCATTTTAAAAGAAGAGAACACATCAGTAACGTTTTTGTGTATATATACTTTTGTTTTAAGTGAGGTTGTGTCAAGAACAATAAATTGTGAAGTTTGGCTATTTGAAGAACAATGGGGGAATTGTGGAGGAGAGAACAGGAAAATGAGGTTAGTGAGAGGTTTGAAGTACGTGAACAGCACAGCGCTGTCATAAGTATAAGATGCAGGACAATAGGAGAGAAGTTCTCAGAGTGGAGTACTCAATTACTAACCTTGTGGACAGCTTCAGTCAGCTTAGCGCCTCTGTGGCTTGCCGCTGTTCAGCTGCTCAAAATATAGTTTTGCTAATGGATTAATTGGCTCTAATTAGCCGATTGGGACTCTTCCCTTAGTGAGTGTCATATTGGGGCGCCCGTTCGTCATTGTGATAGGAAAACGTCGCGTCTTATGACGCTATACGCATGCGTAGTAGGATCCGGATTGGATCATTTGGTGTTGGTGGTAATTATAAGGCGGAACCGCCTGTTTACAGATCACGCATGCGCCAGGGGGGGCGGAAGTACTGGCGCCGCCATTTTTACTAGGGGAAAAAAGGGCAAATAAACGCTATTGTTGCTGGAACATAAGGGGATTCAGATAGGGGTATATAAGGGTGGCGTTTAGGGTTAGATGGTGTTAGGGGAGGTGGTATAGTGAGGGAGGAGGGGAGGAGAGGGGAAAAAATGGGATTATTGGGATTACTTACATTCATAGCGCGTTGTCATGGTGACAAAGACGCTATTCATTAGTTAATTTATACTTATGCTGAAAATGTTGCCAATATTCCTAAAACTTAGTAAATAGAGTAAAACAACATTACCTAAAAAACATTTAAGACATTACAAAAATTGAAGCATCTTAAGAAAAGTAGTCGTTCAGTATATGCTCATAAACATCATATATCTGCATAAAAAGCACGAATTTCTGCATAAAAACATAATGCTTTTGCAATCCTAAAAAAACAATCGACACAGTTCTCAGTTTAATGGGTCAAGGGGCAGGGAAAGTATATATGGATAATGGGGGGTCTTCTAGGGGAAAAAAAGGGGGGGGAAGGGGGGAAGAAAAACAGACATAATATAAAATCGACACAGTATCAGAGAAACATGTGTAATTTAGTAACACATTATAAAAAGTATTTAAAAAGGTATTGTCTAAGAAGGAGATAAAAGAGAGGACCAATAGAATTAAATAAAACTGTATTGATTTTTTTGGGTATTAGTAAATTTTTTCCAGCTGTTCATTTAGGCCAGCTGGAGTTAGAGTTTTCAAAATTTGAATCCAGTACATCTCTCGTTTCTTTAGTTGTTCAAAAGTATCTTGGCGTGCGTTGGAAATTTGTTCTATAAGAGTAATGGTGAATAAGGCAGGATTACTGTGGTGGTGTGAGGTGAAGTGACGTGACACACTGTGTAGTGGATAATTTTTAATGATATTTCTTTTGTGCTGTCCGACCCTTTCACGCACCAGTTGTGTGGTGCGACCCACATATTGTAGTCCGCACAGGCAGGATATGACATATACTACATTTCTGGACGTACAGTTGATGTGACTATTAATAAGGTATGTTTTATTGGTGGCCTTTGATATGTGATTGTCTGTGACATGAACGAATTGGCAGGCTTGGCATTTTTTGCTCTTGCAGGGGAAGGATCCTGATTGTTTATGGGTTTCATCTCTCGGTTCTAATGCGGCGGTGGTGTTGACACGGCTGGGGGCTAGTATGCTTTTGAGATTGGGAGCTCTTCTGAAGGTTAGAGAAGGGGTTTTGGGTAACAGGGGTAGTAAAAAGGGATCTTGAAGTAAAATTTCCCACCTGCTGTTAAGGATCTGTCGGATTTGGCTGTGTTGTGAACTGTATTTCGTAATGAATCTGGGGGGGAGGAGGTCTTGGGGTGTTGTAGTGCTTGTTTTGGGTTTGGAGGCTGAATGAACAGCTTTGAGTCTAGCATTTTTTATCAATTTACGGGGGTATTTTCTGGTGATGAGTTTGTCCGTAAGTGTCTGTGATTGTATTTTATAGACGTCTGAATCTGTGCAGTTATTATGAATTCTTTTATATTGACTATAGGGTGTATTTCGTATCCATGGTTTGTGGTGGAAACTGTCAAAATGAATATAATTATTAGCATCAACCGGTTTGAAAAAAGTTTTTGTTTTGATTAAATTATTTTCTATGTATATGGTCAGGTCAAGATAATCTATGGAACTTGAGTGCTGGTTGTGAGTGAATTGGAGACCGGCACTGTTAGAATTGAGGAACTGTATAAAGGTTGGGATTGATGACGGATCTCCTTTCCATATAAGGAACAAATCATCTATATATCGTTTGTATAGTATTATATTATTGAAAAAAGGGGAATCGGGATTCATTTTAGTTTGTTCAATATAACCCACCGCTAGGTTTGCATAGGATGGTGCGAATGAGCTGCCCATCGCTGTTCCACTAATTTGTTGGTATACTGTATCATTAAATGTAAAAACGTTATGATTAAGAATGAATTCTGTACACTGTTGGATAAAATGTTGTTGATTTGGCGGCATTTCTGGGTGGGAACAGAGAAAGTGTTCAAGAGCTGTAAGTCCAAATGAGTGTGGGATATTGGTATATAAGGAAGTGATATCACAGGTGAGCCAGCAGTAATCGTTTTGCCAAACGATGTTTTTAAGTAGCTGTATGAGGTGTTGGGAGTCTTTGAGGTATGATGGAAGTGCTTGAACTAGAGGCTGTAAGTGAAAGTCAACGTTTCGTTGACTTTCACTTACAGCCTCTAGTTCAAGCACTTCCATCATACCTCAAAGACTCCCAACACCTCATACAGCTACTTAAAAACATCGTTTGGCAAAACGATTACTGCTGGCTCACCTGTGATATCACTTCCTTATATACCAATATCCCACACTCATTTGGACTTACAGCTCTTGAACACTTTCTCTGTTCCCACCCAGAAATGCCGCCAAATCAACAACATTTTATCCAACAGTGTACAGAATTCATTCTTAATCATAACGTTTTTACATTTAATGATACAGTATACCAACAAATTAGTGGAACAGCGATGGGCAGCTCATTCGCACCATCCTATGCAAACCTAGCGGTGGGTTATATTGAACAAACTAAAATGAATCCCGATTCCCCTTTTTTCAATAATATAATACTATACAAACGATATATAGATGATTTGTTCCTTATATGGAAAGGAGATCCGTCATCAATCCCAACCTTTATACAGTTCCTCAATTCTAACAGTGCCGGTCTCCAATTCACTCACAACCAGCACTCAAGTTCCATAGATTATCTTGACCTGACCATATACATAGAAAATAATTTAATCAAAACAAAAACTTTTTTCAAACCGGTTGATGCTAATAATTATATTCATTTTGACAGTTTCCACCACAAACCATGGATACGAAATACACCCTATAGTCAATATAAAAGAATTCATAATAACTGCACAGATTCAGACGTCTATAAAATACAATCACAGACACTTACGGACAAACTCATCACCAGAAAATACCCCCGTAAATTGATAAAAAATGCTAGACTCAAAGCTGTTCATTCAGCCTCCAAACCCAAAACAAGCACTACAACACCCCAAGACCTCCTCCCCCCCAGATTCATTACGAAATACAGTTCACAACACAGCCAAATCCGACAGATCCTTAACAGCAGGTGGGAAATTTTACTTCAAGATCCCTTTTTACTACCCCTGTTACCCAAAACCCCTTCTCTAACCTTCAGAAGAGCTCCCAATCTCAAAAGCATACTAGCCCCCAGCCGTGTCAACACCACCGCCGCATTAGAACCGAGAGATGAAACCCATAAACAATCAGGATCCTTCCCCTGCAAGAGCAAAAAATGCCAAGCCTGCCAATTCGTTCATGTCACAGACAATCACATATCAAAGGCCACCAATAAAACATACCTTATTAATAGTCACATCAACTGTACGTCCAGAAATGTAGTATATGTCATATCCTGCCCGTGCGGACTACAATATGTGGGTCGCACCACACAACTGGTGCGTGAAAGGGTCGGACAGCACAAAAGAAATATCATTAAAAATTATCCACTACACAGTGTGTCACGTCACTTCACCTCACACCACCACAGTAATCCTGCCTTATTCACCATTACTCTTATAGAACAAATTTCCAACGCACGCCAAGATACTTTTGAACAACTAAAGAAACGAGAGATGTACTGGATTCAAATTTTGAAAACTCTAACTCCAGCTGGCCTAAATGAACAGCTGGAAAAAAATTTACTAATACCCAAAAAAATCAATACAGTTTTATTTAATTCTATTGGTCCTCTCTTTTATCTCCTTCTTAGACAATACCTTTTTAAATACTTTTTATAATGTGTTACTAAATTACACATGTTTCTCTGATACTGTGTCGATTTTATATTATGTCTGTTTTTCTTCCCCCCTTCCCCCCCCCTTTTTTTCCCCTAGAAGACCCCCCATTATCCATATATACTTTCCCTGCCCCTTGACCCATTAAACTGAGAACTGTGTCGATTGTTTTTTTAGGATTGCAAAAGCATTATGTTTTTATGCAGAAATTCGTGCTTTTTATGCAGATATATGATGTTTATGAGCATATACTGAACGACTACTTTTCTTAAGATGCTTCAATTTTTGTAATGTCTTAAATGTTTTTTAGGTAATGTTGTTTTACTCTATTTACTAAGTTTTAGGAATATTGGCAACATTTTCAGCATAAGTATAAATTAACTAATGAATAGCGTCTTTGTCACCATGACAACGCGCTATGAATGTAAGTAATCCCAATAATCCCATTTTTTCCCCTCTCCTCCCCTCCTCCCTCACTATACCACCTCCCCTAACACCATCTAACCCTAAACGCCACCCTTATATACCCCTATCTGAATCCCCTTATGTTCCAGCAACAATAGCGTTTATTTGCCCTTTTTTCCCCTAGTAAAAATGGCGGCGCCAGTACTTCCGCCCCCCCTGGCGCATGCGTGATCTGTAAACAGGCGGTTCCGCCTTATAATTACCACCAACACCAAATGATCCAATCCGGATCCTACTACGCATGCGTATAGCGTCATAAGACGCGACGTTTTCCTATCACAATGACGAACGGGCGCCCCAATATGACACTCACTAAGGGAAGAGTCCCAATCGGCTAATTAGAGCCAATTAATCCATTAGCAAAACTATATTTTGAGCAGCTGAACAGCGGCAAGCCACAGAGGCGCTAAGCTGACTGAAGCTGTCCACAAGGTTAGTAATTGAGTACTCCACTCTGAGAACTTCTCTCCTATTGTCCTGCATCTTATACTTATGACAGCGCTGTGCTGTTCACGTACTTCAAACCTCTCACTAACCTCATTTTCCTGTTCTCTCCTCCACAATTCCCCCATTGTTCTTCAAATAGCCAAACTTCACAATTTATTGTTCTTGACACAACCTCACTTAAAACAAAAGTATATATACACAAAAACGTTACTGATGTGTTCTCTTCTTTTAAAATGAATATTTTGTTAAAATGTCTTAGTTGTTTATACTACAGTGTTAGCTTATTGTACAGAATACTTAGTGGCTTTGTCTCTTCTGTCCCACAGTTTTTTTGCTCCTACCTATAGCCTGATGAAGTGGGTGAAACCCGCGAAACGCGTTGCAATTTAATTGGAGTAAATAAAAAGTTGTTTGGTCAAAAAAATTTTTTGACATTTTTCTTGTGTTTGCATCGGGGAGGTAAGTCCACCAACCTACTCCCTGTCTTTTAAACATTTTATTTCATTTTATCCTTTTGGCGCCTCTGTTACATTGTCTACAATTTGTAGACGAGAAGGCCAAGTTGAAGTCACCTCCTAAGATAAGAGTCCCTTTCATTACCTTATTAAGCTTTGCCAAAAAGGTAGTAAGGAAAGCAATTTGATGGGATGTGGGGGCATATACATTGGCTATCATGATTGGTTTTCCTGCCAAAGCTCCCACCAGTATCAGAAAGTGACCTTGAGGGTCACTGATGGTTTTATCTATCTGCATGGGTAAATCTTTTTTGTACAGGATAGCTACGCCAGCACGTTTTTTTGGGCCTGAGGCCAGGTAAGCAGAGGGATAAAATTTGTTAGTGAGTCTTATGGAGTCATTAGAGGTCAAATGGGTCTCTTGAAGGAAGACCATGTCAGAGTCGAGTTTCCTGATATCTCTCAGTAGAGATGACCTTTTTTGTGGGATATTCAGGCCCTTGGTGTTAAGTGTGTATAGATTAACCATTATCTATACTGTAGATATGCACATATTTAAGGACAGAGAGTATCAGTAGTGGCCAGTAGATAGAGAAAAAGAGAATAGGTGTAACTAATAGCGAGAAACCAGAAGAGGTAAGTTGTGTAAGACAGCATCTGATGAACAATAACAAAAAGGTAACCACTGCAATTTATGTGGTAACATTGTGGAGCAACTCTAAGGAGCTGCAAAAGTGAAAACTGCCTAAAAAGGTAACTTGGTCCCCGGGAAAAACCATGGGGCCAAGCGGCAGTCCTCCGGAGGTACATGCAGGTGAGCCAAGAGGGTCGCCCAAATCTCCTCTGCCAAAAAAAAAAAAAAATATATACATCTAAATAGGAAAAATAATCAGGGTCCACGTTGTGGTTAAGACCGGTGTTAAATTGGGAGCACAACCTGAACATGAACATAACATAACATCTATCTTCAAAACAAGCATATCAATTCACAGTATAAGAGAGAGAGGATATGATAAAAAAGCATATTTGCGTGAAGTCCAGATCTGGAGCTATGGCCACGTAGAATCATAATTGGTGCAGGTATATCAGGTAGGTAAGGCTTCCATATCCTCCGATGGGTCTGGAAAGGTGAGACTGCGTGGGTGGCCTCTGGGTCTGTCTGCCATGTGGCGGATCTTCCTTGGGGGGGAACTTGGCGAAGAGGGTAGGCTCTGCTGAGTGCTGAGAGTAGGAGGAAGACGAAGGCCTAGTTGTTTAAGAAACATTGGTGCATTGTCCATTTCTGAGACTGTAAAGCGTGCGCCATTCCTGTTTACAGATAAGCGGAAGGGGAAGCCCCATTGGTACTGAATTTTGGCATCTCTCAACAGCTGGGTGATGGGCCTAAAGGCTCTTCTTTTGGCCAGAGTAATAAGGGATAAGTCATTGTATATAGAGAGTTCGTCCCCTTTAAAAGAAACTGTGGAGGTGTTGCGGATCGCTCTCAGAAGGGCCTCTTTTGATTCATAATAGTGAAGTCTAATTATGACATCTTTAGGTCTCTGTGCTGAGGTTCGTCTCTCACCTAAGGAGCGATGGGCCCTGTCCATTCTCCACATTTCGTCAGATAGCTCAGGCACTAGTGATTTATATAGATCCAGGAGATGAGGAAGGAGTTTATCAGAGGTGATAGACATAGACATACCTTTTATACGTATGTTTTGGCGTCTTTCCCTGTTCTCGAAGTCCTCCTGGGTATCTCTTATTGATTTAATGTCATTTTGGATTAAGCGCTGTTCGTCCTCAATGTCCTGTTGTTTAAAGGACATGGCCTCCATTTTTGTTTCCAGGGAGTTAGTGCGCTCTGCCAGAGTGGAAAAGTCACCTCTGAGGTCCTTCACTGCTGTGAAGATCATCTGCTGAAGGGAGTCATGTATGGCTCGGTAATGCCTGTCTAAGGCTGAGTCCAGCATGGCAGCGGTGAGCGGTGTGAGGTCTGAGGCCGGGGGACCCACGCCAGGCTGCTGTGTGAGCTGCTGCTGAGGTTGTGTGGGCTGGAGCGTCTCTGTGTCCGGAGCGCGGTCGGCGCCATCTTGGATCGCGGAGGTGCGGACATACCGGTCCATGGAGCCGGTTTGTGAGGCTGCCTTGGGGTTACTTTTTGCGGCCATCTGTGCCCAGGAGTTTCCGCTGTGTGGACCCGTTGCGGCCGCGCTGTTTAAGCGGAAGAGGAGCGGTGTGCGGCCTGATATGGCAGGGATGTGGGCAGGAGCTCGGAGCTTAAGCGGCCATCTTAGAATCGCCGCGCATGCGCCTCTATATTGATGTAATTTTTGATACTAATAACGGATACACCATATAATCAGAGTTCTGTTGTGTAGCTCCGCCCCTGTGCAGAAAAAAGCCTCTTTCTTCTGTATAGCTGATGTAGAAGAGGCCAAGGCCATTTTATGCTAGGGGGTGGAGATATGCACCAATACAGAGCTTCCAATGATCTTTTTAAAAAAGATGACATGCAATGGCATTATGGCTATTCCGTATTAGTGAACCTCTAAAATTTTTATGAACATCAAGTGTACTTTATTGAATAAAATGTACATTTTGATGGCAGTGTTCCTTGTTATCTGTGCTACTACCCTAGCTGAGGATGCGAGATAGATATGCTAATTAAGTAAAAAGATCCAATGGGCACCCAACAATATTTTCCAAGAGCTGTGGATTGGAGGAGCGGACATTTCTTGGAGTGGACCCAAACTCTTGCAAAGCAACACATAGTTACATAATTACAGTTACGCAGTTAGTTTGGTTGAAAAAGACATTTGTCCATCAAGTCCAACCCAAAAAAAAATACATACATGAATAAATAAAATAATAATAAATAAATAATTAAAAAAAAATTAAACCCCATCCTGAACCTGCACATACTGTATCCCAGTTGGATGTATGTCATTCCCACATATAGAAAGTTGGTAATTGTCTAGATTACAAAATATAGAAAGGGAAAGTGGATTGCGGGACTTTTTTAAACTTATATTAAACTCTTTAGTGAAAAGAAATAAATGTTCAGGTTCATTATTGGATTTTTAAACTGCTGCCATATTACACACGTAAATTGCTATTATTCTCTTTAGATCTAATCTGTGCAAGTACTTCAAAACATACATTATACTTGGGGAGGTATTCATGACATCTGTAGAATCATTTGTTAGGAATTTGGTATTTGCCTACAAAATATGAACTGGGGTTTAATTAATAAATCTATGAAAATGGCATCCATGTGTGCAGCTGCTCTGCAGGGGGACTGCTGGAACATCAGAAGAGAAGAATAGACAATTGGATTTAAAAATGTTGTTGTCTTTTTTTAAATCTGAAAGCATAGACTATTCACAGGTGTTAATGAATGTCAATTTAATCATATATAAGGAAACGGTGTTCTAGCACCATGACATAAGTATACTTGGCTGGCTGAGGTTTCAAATTCATTAACCACTTCACCTCTAAGCATTTTTTTCCTATAAAAAACAGAACAAATGACACATTTCAGCACTGCTTCCATTTATTCGCCAATATCTTTATCCCACCTAAGTGATCTATACAATGTTTTTTCTTTGCCACACATTAGACTTCATTTCAGTGGGACTTATTAATTTAATTATTTTATTTTATGTGCATTTTGATGGGAGCAAAAAGAAAATAATTGAAAAAAATCATTCATTCTCAGTTTTCAGCCATTATAAGTTTTAAAATAAAACGTGCTACTGAAGATAAAACTGGCACATTTTATTTGGCAATAGGTTCTGGCTATAACAACATTTAAATGATGTCCTTAGTACAATGCTTGGTGACAATATTTAATTTATTTGCATTTTGTGTTTTTGGCTTTCTTGTTGTATTCTCTGAATAATTACAAGCCCTTATTTGCAAAAATAATAGTAATCAGGGCCGGATTTACAGATCAGGAGCCTATAGGCACAGAAGTTCTGGTGCCCCTAAACTCCGCCCCTCAACAAAGGCCCCACCCCAAGACACGACCCCCTATTTTAATAAAATAAAACCAGGCAAGGTAATGCAGACATTACCAAAAAAAAAAGTACAGAACATGGCTCTATTTACACTTGCAATAGCTTTTTTTTCCCACTCTGGACACACAGAGGGTGGGCATGTGGAGAATGACACAGAAAGAAAGAGCATGGGGGGGAAACTGAGGGTGGACATGAGAGGGAAGCACAGAGGATGGGCATGGGAAGGAAGCACAGAGGGTGGGCATGAGAGGGAAGCACAGAGGATGGGCATGAGAGGGAAGCACAAAGGATGGGAATGAGAGGGAAGCACAGAGGGTGGGCATGAGGGGAAAATAGAGGATGGGCATGAGAGGGAAGCACAGAGGATGGGCATGAGGTGGAAACAGCGTGTGGGCATGAAGGGAAGCACATAGGGTGTGCATAAGGGGGAAGCACTGAGGATGGGCATGAAAGGGAAGCACAGAGGATGGGCATGAGAGGGAAGCACAGAGGATGGGCGTGAGGGGGAAGCACAGAGGATGGGCATGAGAGGGAAGCACAGAGGATGGGCGTGAGAGGGAAGCACAGAGGATGGGCATGAGAGGGAAGCACAGAGGATGGGCATGAGGGGGAAGCACAGAGGATGGGCATGAGGGGGAAGCACAGAGGATGGGCATGAGGGGGAAGCACAGAGGATGGGCATATGAGAGGGAAGCACTGAGGATGGGCATGAGAGGGAAGCACAGAGGATGGGCGTGAGAGGGAAGCACAGAGGATGGGCATGAGAGGGAAGCACAGAGGATGGGCATGAGAGGGAAGCACAGAGGATGGGCATGAATGGGAAGCACAGAGGATGGGCATGAGGGGGAAGCACAGAGGATGGGCATGAGGGGGAAGCACAGAGGATGGGAATGAGAGGGAAGCACAGAGGGTGGGCATGAGGGGAAAATAGAGGATGGGCATGAGAGGGAAGCACAGAGGATAGGCATAAGGTGGAAACAGCGTGTGGGCATGAAAGGCAGGGGCGTAGCAATAGGGGGTGCAGAGGTAGCGACCGCATCGGGGCCCTTTGGCCAGAGGGGCCCCAAAGGGCCCACCCTCAATTATAGTATTAGCTCTCTATTGGTCCTGTGCTCATAATAATCACTTCTATAGATGCTTCGGATAGCGGTAATCATTAACAAACTGTTGCCCATCCCCTTCTTGCACCTCTGACACTGTAGTTGCCATTGGCAGGGATTGCTATGTATAGAGTGCTTGGGGGTAATCAGTAACAAGCTGCTCCCCATCCCCTTCTTGCACCTCTGACACTGTAGTGGCCATTGGCAGGGATTGCTATGTATAGAGTGCTTGGGGGTAATCAGTAACAAGCTGCTCCCCATCCCCTTCTTGCACCTCTGACACTGTAGTTGCCATTGGCAGGGATTGCTATGTATAGAGTGCTTGGGGGTAATCAGTAACAAGCTGTTCCCCATCCCCTTCTTGCACCTCTGACACTGTAGTTGCCATTGGCAGGGATTGCTATGTATATAGTGCTTGGGGGGTAATCAGTAACAAGCTGCTCCCCATCCCCTTCTTGCACCTCTGACACTGTAGTTGCCATTGGCAGGGATTGCTATGTATAGAGTGCTTGTGGGTAATCAGTAACAAGCTGCTCCCCATCCCCTTCTTGCACCTCTGACACTGTAGTTGCCATTGGCAGGGATTGCTATGTATAGAGTGCTTGGGGGTAATCAGTAACAAGCTGCTCCCCATCCCCTTCTTGCACCTCTGACACTGTGGTTGCCATTGGCAGGGATTGCTATGTATAGAGTGCTTGGGGGTAATCAGTAACAAGCTGCTCCCCGTCCCCTTCTTGCACCTCTGACACTGTAGTTGCCATTGGCAGGGATTGCTATGTATAGAGTGCTTGGGGGTAATCAGTAACAAGCTGCTCCACATCCCCTTCTTGCACCTCTGACACTGTAGTTGCCATTGGCAGGGATTGCTATGTATAGAGTGCTTGGGGGTAATCAGTAACAAGCTGTTCCCCATCCCCTTCTTGCACCTCTGACACTGTAGTGGCCATTGGCAGGGATTGCTATGTATAGAGTGCTTGGGGGTAATCAGTAACAAGCTGTTTCCCATCCTCTTCTTGCACCTCTGACACTGTAGTTGCCCTTGGCAGGTTTTGGTGCGCCCTATCAATTATTATGTATAGAGTGCTTGGGGGGCCCCATTGTAAAACTTGCATCAGGGCCCACAGATCCTTAGCTACGCCACTGATGAGAGGGAAGCACATAGGGTGTGCATGAGGGGGAAGCACTGAGGATGGGCATGAGAGGGAAGCACAGAGGATGGGCATGAGAGGGAAGCACAGAGGATGGGCGTGAGGGGGAAGCACAGAGGATGGGCATGAGAGGGAAGCACAGAGGATGGGCGTGAGAGGGAAGCACAGAGGATGGGCATGAGAGGGAAGCACAGAGGATGGGCATGAGAGGGAAGCACAGAGGATGGGCATGAGGGGGAAGCACAGAGGATGGGCATGAGGGGGAAGCACAGAGGATGGGCATATGAGAGGGAAGCACTGAGGATGGGCATGAGAGGGAAGCACAGAGGATGGGCGTGAGAGGGAAGCACAGAGGATGGGCATGAGAGGGAAGCACAGAGGATGGGCATGAGAGGGAAGCACAGAGGATGGGCATGAATGGGAAGCACAGAGGATGGGCATGAGGGGGAAGCACAGAGGATGGGCATGAGGGGGAAGCACAGAGGATGGGCATGAATGGGAAGCACAGAGGATGAGCATGAGGGGGAAGCACAGAGGATGGGCATGAGGGGGAAGCACAGAGGATGGGCATGAGGGAGAAGCACAGAGGATGGGCATGAGGGAGAAGCACAGAGGATGGGCATGAGAGGAAAGCACAGAGGATGGGCGTGAGAGGGAAGCACAGAGGATGGGCATGAGAGGGAAGCACAGAGGATGGGCATGAGAGGGAAGCACAGAGGATGGGCATGAATGGGAAGCACAGAGGATGGGCATGAGGGGGAAGCACAGAGGATGGGCATGAGGGGGAAGCACATAGGATGGGCATGAATGGGAAGCACAGAGGATGGGCATGAGGGGGAAGCACAGAGGATGGGCATGAGGGGGAAGCACAGAGGATGGGCATATGAGGGGGAAGCACTGAGGATGGGCATGAGAGGGAAGCACAGAGGATGGGCATGAGAGGGAAGCACAGAGGATGGGCATGATGGGGAAGCACAGAGGATGGGCATAAGCGAAGCAAAGAGGATGGGCATAAGAGAAGCAAAGAGGATGGGCATATGAGGGGGAAGCACAGAGGATGGACATGCGATGGAAGCACATAGGATGGGCATGCGAGGGAAGCACAGAGGATGGGCATGAGAGGGAAGCACAGAGGATGGGCATGAGAGGGAAGCACAGAGGATGGGCATGAAGGGGAAGCACAGAGGATGGGCATGAAGGGGAAGCACATAGGATGGGCATGAGGGGGAAGCACAGAGGATGGGCGTGAGAGGGAAGAACAGGTGGGAGATGCATAGAGTATGGGCATGAGGGGGAAACAAAGAGATAAACAGAGAAACAGAGGGTAGTAAGAAAAAAAAATTAGTACGGGCAAAGTGAAGAAGCCAGGCAGATTATATTACCTTCTCCCTAACTGTCACTGGCTTTGACTGTGGCTGTATCCTCCAAGTCCCCAACTCTGAAGCAGGCAGGCTGATCTCTGCTCTCCGGTGTTTGTGCCAGCTGACAACTAGCGGCCAGCACACTGCACACACAGTTCTTCTGATTGTTTCCTCTGTCCGTTCTCCTACTCCCTGTGTGGCCCAAAGTCCCGACCAACACACTCCAGTGCTCCTCTTCTCAAATTTCGCTCCACAGTTCTCCATGTACCTGTGTGGCTGTGCGGCTTGATTCGTCCTCCTCCTCCCTGTCCCGATTCCCCCTCCATCAGGGCTCTGGTGCATCGGCGCAGGCAAGCTAATTTCGCTGGTAAGTGATGCCCTTGGCAGCCGCCCATGTGGTTTCTCAAAGTCCAGCGGTCAGCAGAAACGGACAATCGCCCCCCCCCCCCCCCGCCTATGCACGCAGCTGCTGTTTACAAGTTGCAGTGCTGCGTGCAGGCATGGATTCGGCGGCCGGTGGGTGGAGAGAGCAGCACAGACTGTGTGGGTATGCGTGCGTGTCACTAACAGCCCGCCCCTCACCCGCCGGCAAAGAGGCGAGTGGCGCTGTCATCATTACGTTTACACTTCAGGCTTTTAATTATACAGGGGACATGATTTCAACCCGCCCTTGCCCAATCAGGCGCCTGTAGGCACGTGCCTACAGTGCCTTATGGTAAATCCGGCCCTGATAGTAATACACTCCCATCGTACACATATTTTAAAAGTTAACTGTTTACCTGCTTCATTTATTTGAGCATCAATCATCACTGCAATCATAAACTGTAATAGAATCTGTTGCTCTGGACAGCATCACAATTACATTCACCTGCCCATGCATGTGCTATTATTTGATGACTAGTCTTACTGTTATGTTGCTATTATGTTGCTATTATACAGCTATTATACAGCCATAGCATGCACAGTTAAATTACGCTCGGCTCAGCCTGACTGTCAAGTGACAGGCAGCCTGCAGGGCCAATCAACGTGCAGGAATATCTTACTTTGAAGCTACTGGACCCACCAGGCTCTGGAGCGCACGTTAAGTGTAACAAAGCGACCTTTAATCTATCTGAGCCCAGCGTAATTTAACTGTGCACGCTGTGGCTGCATAGCGTGCGCAGAGGATTACATTAATGCTAATGCTAACATTTAATGCTAACATTAAAGAGACTCTGAAGTCTCATAAAATTCAGGTTTTTATGTTAAAAATCTCTTTCTCATCATTGCCCTAACTAAAATGCTGCATCCCCGCGGCTGCACACTAACTAAATCCCCCCAAACTCCCCAGCAAAAATCCACGACTTTCATGGTCATGGATTTTGCTGCTGGAGGAGGCAGAACTTTCAGCTGCAGCTCTGCCTCCATACGCGTCAATCCGCGCGTATCCTCCGCCTTTCCCCCACCCCTCTCAGTGAAAGAAGATTGAGAGGGGGGTGGAGGCGGTGATCTGTGCTGATAGACACGTGTAGAGGCAGAGCTGCAGCCGAAAGCTCTGCCTATTCATGGAAGCGCTCCCCGCAATGTGCCCCAGGGAGTTTGGGGGGATTTATTTAGTGTGCAGCCGCAAGGATGCGACGTTTTAGTTAGGGCAATGATGATGAAGAGATTTTTAAAATAAAAACCTGAATTTTATGATACTTCAGATTCTCTTTAAATTGAAATTTGGAAATACTCGGTAGCATTGGTCCAATCAGAGAGTGTGGTGGTATCCGAATGAGCATCCTTAGATTGGTTCCCGCGCACCTCCCAGGGGGACTTGGCACCAGTGCCTTGGTGCTGAAGAACAGCACCACAGCACAAAACCACGTTCCCAATCACCTAGCACACAGGAGCAATGCTCAGGACGAATAGCTACTATCCCCCTGAGCAATGCTTTGATCTCTCGGCTTTTGCACAGGTGAAGCTGGCAAATGGATTTGCTGATAATCCTCGTGTGGTGGTGATGGGCTATATTAATATTCTCTGCAACATCTGTAGGATTTAACAAGGTGGAAAAGACAAACAAGAATACTGAAACATCTTAATTTTACACAGAGGTTGGTATGAGATTTGTTTACCGGTAATCCATTTTGTTTGAAGCTCTTAGGAAGGGTAACGGACATGCATGAAGCATAGTAGAACACGTGTCTGTATGTATCAGGTAGCTTTCTGTGGTGAACGTATACCCACATCTCATTAGGATGTATATTATGAATTTACCAGTGTGTATTTTTGTGTTTTCCTGAATGACATTGACCCACACATTTTATTGTTTCCTGAACTGTAAATTACAAGCTGTACAATAATGGTTCGGCAATTAAATGTCAGTGGCATCTCAGCAAGACTATTTCCAGGCTTGCACTTTCCTGTGCTAAAATGCATTTTAAATATATGCAGATAGTTGTGAGCCAATACCAGAGGTACGCCTTGCACTCTAGTGGCAAATTATTGAATATATCATTCCTAACATCTTCTCTTCCAGCCTGCTCTAATGCAGGAGTGGAGCAGTTGAAGAGGGCACATGATGCATCCTGTTGAAACAAGCACCAACCGGGGCAAACTACAGGTACAAAAAGTGGGCCCATTGTCACAGTAGCTGCAGTTTGCATAGTGGGTGGGCCCGGCACTCGTTTTTAAAGCAGATGCCCTTTTTAACAGGATGCTGATGGGGTGTAATAGGGTAAGTATGGGGAGTTTAGGTTAGTCGCCAACCAGGAGTTTATTTATTTAAGTATTTATAAAGCGCCGACATATTACGCAGTGCTGTATATTGTCTTGTCACTAACTGTCCCTCAGAGGGGCTCACAATCTAATCCCTTCCTTAGTCATATGTCTATGTCTGTATTGTGTAGTGTATGTATCATAGTCTAGGGCCAATTTAGGGGGAAGCCAATTAACTTATCTGTATGCTTTTGGATGTGGTAGGAAACAGGAGTGCCCGGAGGAAACCAACGCAGACACGGGGAGAACATACAAACTCCTTGCAGATCTTGACCTGGACGGGATTTGAAATGGGGACCTAGCGCTGCAAGGCAAGAGCGCAAATCACTACGCCACCGTGCTGCCCATAAGTTAAGTTAAAGTAAAGGTTAGTTGCCCTTCGGGGGTGGGGGATGGGTTAAGGTTAGCTGACCATCTGGTGGTTTAATGCTTGGAACCCATGGGGGGGGCGCTGTTAAGGTTAAGCTTAGGCATCACTTGTGGGGGGGGGGGGTTCTGTCAGAGTAGGGAGAGGTTAGGTCATAGTACAATATCAGCAAATATTACTGATATTTTACTATATGAATGAAGCAATAGGATAACCGTAAAGTTACCAGTATTTTACTACCAGCTAATTCCTGCCTTTTTAACAGGTGTATGCCACAGGAGGGCTACATATGTCAATACTTTATATCCACAATACCATTGTATTTGTTTGCAATACTACTATGTGCTATCTCTTACCATTACTTCTCCCTTATGTAACAAATATTCACTTTCAGATGTGCATACATTTCTGTAATGACATAAGAGAAAGTATGGACATACGTACATATGCATATGCAATCATCAACTTCTCATTTTTAGGTCATATGTTATACATTTTGATCTTATTTGCTTATTCGTATATGTTTTGATCTGAATTGCTTGCATTTACTTCACTAATGTACCATGATAATTTGTTTGTGATTGGTGCTATTACTGTTCTTTATTCCTGTTTGCATAACTTACTGAGGCATAATCCCTTTAATATGTTTATATGAATTGAAATAAATGCAGATGTGCTATCCTGAAAGTTCACTTTTATTTGGCACAGCCTATTCTCTGTTTCAAATGGTTGCAACTCCCTAATCAAATATTAGCAAGATTTTTTGGACAAGCACCATATAAATACATATACAACCTTAAATAGGGATGACCACCTCAATTATATTGCAGGATGTGCTAATGGGAGAACATGCCAAGAATCAAAGAAGGGAAGAACCAGATCCAGAACAACAGCACCAACCTGACACAGTATATTAATCAATAAATAAGTACTTTTATTGAGAATTCGCAATTCAACAGTTTAAAAACAATTAAAAATCACCAAAAGGTGAAGCGGAGTGTGAGACCAAAATATTCAGTCGAATAACAATAATAGATTATATGGTTATCTCCCTCAGTATAACCATAAAGTAGTATCTATATATGCACATAAATATATATACAGTATAAAGTGCCAATGCTCCATGATAATATAGCCCGCAGGCTAGTAGTAAGGAATGAAAGTGCAACAATAAACAGACAGGTCAGAAGAAAGATAAGACCTGAAGTAAAGTAGAGCAAGGTGCAGAAAGTGCTAATAAAGTGCTTATGTCTGAGAGGATGACCCAGGGAATGGGATCATGTACTGCTATAGCCTTATGCTGGGAATACACCATACAATTCTCTGTTATGCTCAGTCTACACGGAGCGATCCGGCGCCTCGATTAGCCGCCGGATCGCCTCTTCCGCATTCCCCACGCGTACCTGCCGCGTCCCTGCTCGTCCGCGCGTGCGTCGGATTCGATACCCGCTCGTCCCCGCCGGCGCCGCTTATCTTCCGCTCGATTCCCCGCTATTGTCCGCTCGCAGGGAATCGAGCGGCGGCGAGATCGGACCTGTCGGATCTTATCAATCGAGCCGCATCAGTGGCTCGATTGATAAGCCACATCGGAGCCACATCGGAGCGTGTAGACGGAGCTTTAGATTTTCTGTTAGATATACCTGCCAGATAGATAGAGTCCAACATGTTGGAAATTATCTATCTAACCATCTATCTGCCGAGCAATTAGGCATTGTTCTACTCAGTCAGCAGGAGATAAACAGAAGACAATGCACCAGAGATAATGACCAGTCTCTACAGAAAATAATCTAATTACAGTAAATCTAACAGAAAATTGTATGGTGTATTCCCAGCATACGGCTATAGCGATGGGTGATCCCTGGGACTTGTATGTTTATTGTTGCACTTTCATTCCTTACTACTAGCATGTGGGCTATATTATCATGAAGCATTGATACTTCTTATTTGTATGTGTTTATATGTGTTTTCAATTTTACGATATTTGTGATAATGGTTCTTTAATTTTCCAAACATTAAAGATTTCTCAGGAGTATCCACTCTTCTCATTATGTGGCCAACGTATTTGAGTTTAAAGCGACATTGTAAGGGGCTCCAACATTTCTTGCTTTTGTTAAAGGATATATGAGGATAGAAAAAGTACTGCAGATTTACTTACCTGGGGCTCCCTCCAGCACCTAGAAGTCTCTGTGCCCCTTGATGCAATTCCGCTCCTGGTTATGCTCCTGTGGCATGCGCAGAAGCCACCGATATAGCTGGGTCACCAGCTGCTGCAGAGAGAACCCCAGAAGTGAGGCTGACAGTGGAACTGCAGCGAGGGACACAGAGACTTCTAGGGACTGGAGGAAGCCCCAGGTAAGTAAGTCTACAGTAGTTCTGTAATGATCCGCTCAGCTCTCTGCACAGACAGCTGTTTGACCATTCCTTAAGTCTGAGGGCTGCAGGTCTCTGGAAAAGAGACCTGTCTTTACTTTGCAAGTTTCAGACTTGCTCTGCTGCTGAGGAATTTGCATACACTTGTCATGCAAATTGCCTAGCTGCCTCCTTTGAAGGCTGGCAGTATAAATACCATGTTCTCCCAGAATCCTTTGCTGGTCATCTTCATGGTTTGTTACTGATGAACTCTCCTAGAGTATCAGCCCTGTTTGTTTGTTAAAGTTTATCTTAGAGTAATTCCTTGGGACTGCACTAGGCAGCTCTTCTAGTGCAGTCAGGTTGCATTATCTGTTTTGCCTGTGTTGTCTCTCTGCTGCGATTGTCCTGTCGCCAGCGGCGGTCGACAGGAAATCGTTTTGTCTGTCTGGGAGTGTAGGCCAGAGCTGCGGTTGCTACTGGCTGCTTCATCTGTCTATGTCTGGATCGCACTCGCCCTAGTGGTAGTGGCAGTGCCTCCTTCTATATTCTGCCTCAGGGCTACTAACCAGAGCAGCGGTTGCTACTGGTAGCCCCATCTGTTTGTCTGTCTGGAACGCACTCGCTCTAGCAGTAGCAGCGGTGGTTCCTTCTGAACTCTGTCTGGGAGTGTAGGCCAGAGCTGCGGTTGCTGCTGGCTGCTCCTTCTCTCTGTCTTGTCTGATACAAACGCTTGCTGTAGGCTCGGTGAGGTAACCGTTAAGCAAGCGTTCGCGTTCTCTATTTCTTGTTGTGTGTCATTGGTTAGTTAGGGTGGCACACTTATCACTGGTCGCCTAACGCGCGGTGATCGTGCTTAAACGCGTTCGCTGTTGCGAATGAGTGCGGTGTTCGCGTTTAGCTAGCGTTTGTTATTTTCTTTATCTTCTCATTGTTGTTTGCTGTGCCTTTGCTACTCTCGTGCTCTGTTCTGTTCAGCCTTGTGTCACTTCTGGCAATCGCCTCTCTCCTGCGATTGCGTTCCCGCTTTGTTTCTGTGGATGTGTGTTCACCGTCGCTGGGTGGTGACTAGATTGGGGAACACACATTTAGTCTGTCTCTGTGCTCTCTCTCTTAGAGGGCTATCGTGCTCTACTTTGCCTTATCTGTACAATTCCCATCTGGCATCTGTGGCCGTGCAGAGGCTGTGCTCGTCTGCACTCCACAGCTCCATCTGCCGGTGGGAATTGCCCTCTACTGGTGCACTGCATCCAAGCTGGGTACCATCTAACCATACGCTTGTGGAGGATTTCCGCTGTGTCAGCGCGCATCTTGTGCGCTGACCATGGTGATAGAAACCCGCAAACGTTACAGAATGACCAGCCAAACTGAAAATCCCAGGGTAGAGGGAATGTTCGATTTGCTTCAGATTTCATTGCCTAAGGCAAAGGCATATGTGGATCCTATTATAGGTAGGATCATATATTATATTAAAGCAGTTAAAAAATCTGTGCATGTTCCTGATCCCAACCCATATGAGTGTTTCTTGGATACAGGGTTGTTTGAACCTCCATTCGCTCCGTGGGAGGTTGGGGCTTTGATGGAAGAATTTGAATTTGATTGGAAGGCCTTTTGCGATTTTTACATCGCAAAAAGCGAAGAGATCCTTAATGCTTGTCTTGATTCTATGTATATTTTGATTGATTCTGATGAGTGTGACGAGTGTTTTGTGGATCCGGTGATTTGTGTGTGGCAGACGATTTTGGATGAATTGCACACACACCAACCAATTGATTCCAATAAAGAGACACCGTTGTCACATGATTATTCCTGCTTTTCTGGGGTAAAGCAAGTGAGTTTGGACACTGTGCGACCTGAAATGAATGGGTGTGCCTCGACTGTGGACACCTGTGTGAATTTTGATGGATTTTCTTCTGTTTGTTTGGAGTTTGAATCTGTGCGATCTGATGCCTGTTTTTCAGATGATCCTGCTATGGGGAAAACTCCTAAACCATGCAGCCTCAAAAGTAACCCTTTGAACACCTTGCAGTCTTCTCCACAGATTGCGGAGGCTTGCACTTTGGAAGCGTCAATTTCGCAACCTAAAGCGATCTTGGATTTGCAAATTTTGCGTTCTGTCTCCTCGGATTCGACATTGTTAGCCGAGTCTAGGGGTGAGACAGCGCTTTGGTTTTGCGAATCTGATACTGAGGAAAGTAATGATTTTCCACCCTGTACTCTGGATGAGTCAATATTATCTCACAATGAACCTCCTGCAGGGAGCCCAGAAGCTCCTCTAGGTATTGCAGCTAATTGCATCTGCTGTCCTGCCATTTCAGTATTGCAGTCTGGTTTGACTGCTATGGAGGATTCTGCCTGCAGTGAAACGAAACTCAGAGAGTCAGAGCTAGTTTTACTAGATATTCCTGTGTATCCTTGTCTTGATGATGAAATTCAGTCTCAGCATATGGTAGAACCATTCCTGGGACATCTGCCCTGTCCGCAGGAGGTATTTGATATTCGGCCCTGTAACATGGATAGTTCAGAATCCTTCTCAGAAAACATGGAAAATGACACTTCTGAGGTCTGGTTTGATGTTTTGGAGGTTTCCAAGTCCCTCCTAAAGGGTGCAGAACTTCTAGGAGATGCCTCCTGTCCCCCAGATCCGTCTGAGGTTTTGCCTACTTCAGTAGGCATTGCTATTATGCTGAAAACCTTTGCAGCTCTTGTGGAGCTTCACTCATGCGTAGTTAATGATGAGTTTTGGTTAGATAATATTACAGTCACAGAATCTTCTGAGTCCAAGTCTTCTTTTGAAAGACCAGTACCTGTGACCTCTACTCGTGATGATTTTCTGCCCGGTCCTGGTTTTGGTCTTGTCGTGTCGGACTCTGAGGTTGGCAGTTCCCCGACATGTCCTGAGGTTTCTCCTGTGCTAGTGTACCCCGATGTGCTCTGTGACCCAGAAAGCCCAAGTGTGCCTCGGTTACCAGCATGCTCAGATGCTTCCTCGGTGGAGACATGTTCTGATATTGCCTGCCTGCCTGCCTGCATGCCCAGAAGTGGTCCCTGAAAGTCCTGATCTTGATGGGTGTCCTGGTAATTCTGAATCCGGAATAATCATAGGTTCCATAGGGGTTCTTGGTAGTTCTCCATGTGAGCCTGGTGAGCGTTCTGGCCTCTTGCGATCTCTGCAGAGCTTCAAAGGGTTCTGGGAGATTTCGGGAGATATTTTTCTTGGTACCCTGGATAGGATCAACAGTGGCTTTTGTGTTGAAAGGGACACTTCGAACAGGTATTGTGGCAGGTTTAGTATTTTTGGACGGTCTCTGGAAGGTGGTGGGTATTGCTTGGAGGGTGTCGATGGGTTCTTCTCTGGCATTCACAGTTCTGATGGGTGTTACACTGAGACTTGTAGTACTGATGGGCATGTTTCGGTGGCTTCTGCTTCAGACAAGGTCGGTTTTGGGAGTATTGACTCTGGAATTGGGCCTTGTCGGGCTGACCCGACCTTCATGAGTCTTCAGTTAGATTTTTTTGGAAACATCAGTTTTGAGAGATGTCTGGAATCCGTCCCTAGGGGGGGGCGGTACTGTAATGATCCGCTCAGCTGTGTGCACAGACAGACAGCTGTTTGACCATTCCTTAAGTCTGAGGGCTGCATGTCTCTGGAAAAGAGACCTGTCTTTACTTTGCAAGTTTCAGACTTGCTCTGCTGCTGAGGAATTTGCATACACTTGTCATGCAAATTGCCTAGCTGCCTCCTTTGAAGGCTGGCAGTATAAATACCATGTTCTCCCAGAATTCTTTGCTGGTCATCTTCATGGTTTGTTACTGATGAACTCTCCTAGAGTATCAGCCTTGTTTGTTTGTTAAAGTTTATCTTAGAGTAATTCCTTGGGACTGCACTAGGCAGCTCTTCTAGTGCAATCAGGTTGCATTATCTGTTTTGCCTGTGTTGTCTCTCTGCTGCGATTGTCCTGTCGCCAGCGGCGGTCGACAGGAAATCATTCTGTCTGTCTGGGAGTGTAGGCCAAAGCTGCGGTTGCTACTGGCTGCTCCATCTGTCTGGATCGCACTTGCCCTAGTGGTAGTGGCAGTGCCTCCTTCTGTATTCTGTCTGTCTGGGAGTGTAGGCCAGAGCTGCGGTTGCTACTGGCTGCTCCATCTGTCTGGATCGCACTCGCCCTAGTGGTAGTGGCAGTGCCTCCTTCTGTATTCTGCCTCAGGGCTACTAACCAGAGCAGCGGTTGCTACTGGTAGCCCCATCTGTTTGTCTGTCTGGATCGCACTCGCTTTAGCGGTAGCAGCGGTGGTTCCTTCTGAACTCTGTCTGGGAGTGTAGGCCAGAGCTGCGGTTGCTGCTGGCTGCTCCTTCTCTCTGTCTTGTCTGATACAAACGATTGCTGTAGGCTCGGTGAGGTAACCGTTAAGCAAGCGTTCGCGTTCTCTATTTCGTGTTGTGTGTCATTGGTTAGTTAGGGTGGCACACTTATCAATGGGCGCCTAACGCGTGGTGATCGTGCTTAAACGCGTTCGCTGTTGCGAATGAGTGCGGTGTTCGCGTTTAGCTAGCATTTGTTATTTTCTTTATCTTCTCATTGTTGTTTGCTGTGCCTTTGCTACTCTCGTGCTCTGTTCTGTTCAGCCTTGTGTCACTTCTGGCAATCGCCTCTCTCCTGCGATTGTGTTCCCGATTTGTTTCTGTGGATGTGTGTTCACCGTCGCTGGGTGGCGACTAGATTGGGGAACACACATTTAGTCCCATCTGCCGGTGGGAATTGCCCTCTACTGGTGCATTGCATCCAAGCTGGGTACTATCTAATTATACGCTTGTGGAGGATTTCCGCTGTGTCAGCACGCATCTTGTGCGCTGACCACGGAGATAGAAACCCGCAAACGTTACAAGTCCTTGTTAGCCTCATGTATCCTTTAAGGAGGTACGTAAAATTTCCTCCTCTCCAGTTTGTATACATTTTATTTCTTTTTGTTATCTTTGTTTGGGCACCTCTTTGACTTTAATTTTTTTTTTCAACACTGATTTTTATTGAAGATAGAAGAAGAGCGTATTATTAGAGATGTCGCGAACCTCAGATTTTCGGTTCGCGAACAGGGTTCGCGAACCTTTCGCCGAAAAGTTCGCGAACCGCAATAGACTTCAATGGGGATGCGAACTTTGAAAAATAGGAAAAATTATGCTGGCCACAAAAGTGATGGAAAAGATGTTTCAAGGGGTCTAACACCTGAAGGGGGGCATGGCGGAGTGAGATACATGCCCAAAGTCCCGGGGAAAAATCTGGATGTGACGCAAAGCAGCGTTTTAAGCTCAGAAATGACATTGAATGCTAAATTGCAGGCCTAAAGTGCTTAACCACTTGAGGACCTAGGGCTTTCTACCCCTTAAAGCGGAATATAACCCTGCATTTCAACTTTGCTCTAAAACATTATTTACAGCATATTATATGCAAAAAGCATTTTTTTTTTACTAGACCAGCATTGGAAGGGTTAAACACAGAGGTTTTAAGTTCCGTGCAGACGTTCAGATAGTTACATTCTATTTAGTTAGATGTATCTATTGATAAACAGTTACACACTCTTTGGCTGTCCTCCAAGCTCCTTCTCAGTGAGAGAGATGAGTCACAATAAACACTTAAAAGATACATATTTGTAAACAAAAAGTATCTAACTGAAGTTCGGATGCGTCTGCAGAAATCTCTAGGGACTTTAAAGCCCTGTGTAACCCTTCCAATGCTGGTCTAGTAAAAAAAAAATGCTGGTTGCATATAATATACTGTAAATAATGTTTTAGAGCAAAGTTGAAATGCAGGGTTATATTCCGCTTTAAGGACCGGCCACTTTTTTTCCATTCAGACCACTGCAGCTTTCACGGTTTATTGCTCGCTCATACAACCTACCACCTAAATGAATTTTGGCTCCTTTTCTTGTCACTAATAAAGCTTTCTTTTGGTGCTATTTGATTGCTCCTGCGATTTTTACTTTTTATTATATTCATCAAAAAAGACATAAATTTTGGCAAAAAAATGATTTTTTTAACTTTCTGTGCTGACAGTTTTCAAATAAAGTAAAATTTCTGTATACATGCAGCGCGAAAAATGTGGACAAACATGTTTTTGATTAAAAAAAACCCATTCAGTGTATATTTATTGGTTTGGGTAAAAGTTATAGCGTTTACAAACTATGGTGCAAAAAGTGAATTTTCCCATTTTCAAGCATCTATGACTTTTCTGACCCCCTGTCATGTTTCATGAGGGGCTAGAATTCCAGGATATTGTAAAGACCCCCCAAATGACCCCATTTTGGAAAGAAGACATCCCAAAGTATTCACTGAGAGGCATAGTGAGTTCATAGAAGATATTATTTTTTGTCACAAGTAAGCGGAAAATGACACTTTGTGAAAAAAAAAAAAGTTTCCATTTCTTCTAACTTGCGACAAAAAAAAAAAATGAAATCTGCCACGGATTCACCATGCCCCTCTCTGAATACCTTGAAGGGTCTACTTTCCAAAATGGGGTCATTTGTGGGGTGTGTTTACTGTCCTGACATTTTGGGGGGTGCTAAATTGTAAGCACCCCTGTAAAGCCTAAAGGTGCTCATTGGACTTTGAACCCCTTAGCGCAGTTAGGCTGCAAAAAAGTGCCACACATGTGGTATTGCCGTACTCAGGAGAAGTAGTATAATGTGTTTTGGGGTGTATTTTTACACATACCCATGCTGGGTGGGAGAAATATCTCTGTAAATGACAATTTGTTAATTTTTTTTACACACAATTTTCCATTTACAGAGATCTTTCTCCCACTCAGCATGGGTATGTGTAAAAATACACCCCAAAACACATTATACTACTTCTCCTGAGTACGGCGATACCACATGTGTGGCACTTTTTTGCACCCTAACTGTGCTAAAGGGCCCAAAGTCCAATGAGTACCTTTAGGATTTCACAGGTCATTTTGAGAAATTTCGTTTCAAGACTACTCCTCACGGTTTAGGGCCCCTAAAATGCCAGGGCAGTATAGGAACCCCACAAATGACCCCATTTTAGAAAGAAGACACCCCAAGGTATTACGTTAGGAGTATGGTGAGTTCATAGAAGATTTTATTTTTTGTCACAAGTTAGCGGAAAATGACACTGTGAAAAAACACAATTAAAATCAATTTCCGCTAACTTGTGACAAAAAATAAAATCTTCTATGAACTCGCCATACTACTAACGGAATACCTTGGGGTGTCTTCTTTCTAAAATGGGGTCATTTGTGGGGTTCCTATACTGCCCTGGCATTTTAGGGGCCCTAAACCGTGAGGAGTAGTCTTGAAACGAAATTTCTCAAAATGACCTGTGAAATCCTAAAGGTACTCATTGGACTTTGGGCCCTTTAGCGCAGTTAGGGTGCAAAAAAGTGCCACACATGTGGTATCGCCGTACTCGGGAGAAGTAGTACAATGTGTTTTGGGGTGTATTTTTACACATACCCATGCTGGGTGGGAGAAACACCTCTGTAAATGACAATCTTTTGATTTTTTTACACACAATTGTCCATTTACAGCGGTATTTCTCCCACCCAGCATGGGTATGTGTAAAAATACACCCCAAAACACATTGTACTACTTCTCCCGAGTACGGCGATACCACATGTGTGGCACTTTTTTGCACCCTAACTGCGCTAAAGGGCCCAAAGTCCAATGAGTACCTTTAGGATTTCACAGGTCATTTTTGTTTCAAGACTGCTCCTCACGGTTTAGGGCCCCTAAAATGCCAGGGCAGTATAGGAACCCCACTAATGACCCCATTTTAGAAAGAAGACACCCCAAGGTATTCCGTTAGGAGTATGGTGAGTTCATAGAAGTTTTTATTTTTTTGTCACAAGTTAGCGGAAATTGATTTTAATTGTTTTTTTTCACAAAGTGTCATTTTCCGCTAACTTGTGACAAAAAATAAAATCTTCTATGAACTCACCATACTCCTAACGGAATACATTTGGGTGTCTTCTTTCTAGAATGGGGTCATTTGTGGGGTTCCTATACTGCCCTGGCATTTTAGGGGCCCTAAACCGTGAGGAGTAGTCTTGAAACAAAAATGACCTGTGAAATCCTAAAGGTACTCATTGGACTTTGGGCCCCTTAGCGCAGTTAGGCTGCAAAAAAGTGCCAATCATGTGGTATCGCCGTACTCGGGAGATGTAGTATAATGTGTTTTGGGGTGTATTTTTACACATACCCATGCTGGGTGGGAGAAATACCTCTGTAAATGACAATTGTTTGATTTTTTTTACACACAATTGTCCATTTACAGAGAGATTTCTCCCACCCAGCATGGCTATGTGTAAAAATACACCCCAAAACACATTATACTACTTCTCCTGAGTACGGCAATACCACATGTGTGACACTTTTTTGCAGCCTAGGTGCGCTAAGGGGCCCAACGTCCTAATCACAGGTCATTTTGAGGCATTTGTTTTCTAGACTACTCCTCACGGTTTAGGGCCCCTAAAATGCCAGGGCAGTATAGGAACCCCACAAGTGACCCCATTTTAGAAAGAAGACACCCAAAGGTATTCCGTTAGGTGTATGGCGAGTTCATAGAAGATTTTATTTTTTGTCACAAGTTAGTAAAAAATGACACTTTGTGAAAAAAAAAAAAATCAATTTCCGCTAACTTTTGACAAAAAAATAAAATCTTCTATGAACTCGTCATACACCTAACAGAATACATTGGGGTGTCTTTTTTCTAAAATGGGGTCCATTTCTGGGGTTCCTATACCGCCCTGGCATTTTACGGGCCCAAAACCGTGAGTAGTCTGGAAACCAAATGTCTCAAAATGACTGTTCAGGGGTATAAGCATCTGCAAATTTTGATGGCAGGTGGTCTATGAGGGGGCGAATTTTGTGGAACCGGTCATATGCAGGGTGGCCTTTTAGATGACAGGTTGTATTGGGCCTGATCTGATGGATAGGAGTGCTAGGGGGGTGACAGGAGGTGATTGATGGGTGTCTCAGGGGGTGGTTAGAGGGGAAAATAGATGCAATCAATGCACTGGGGAGGTGATTGGAAGGGGGTCTGAGGGGGATCTGAGGGTTTGGCCGAGTGATCAGGAGCCCACACGGGGCAAATTAGGGCCTGATCTGATGGGTAGGTGTGCTAGGGGGTGACAGGAGGTGATTGATGGGTGTCTCAAGGTGTGATTAGAGGGGGGAATAGATGCAAGCAATGCACTGGCGAGATGATCAGGGCTGGGGCCTGAGGGCATTCTGAGGGTGTGGGCGGGTGATTGAGTGCCCTAGGGGCAAATAGGGGTCTAATCTGATAGGTAGCAGTGACAGGGGGTGATTGATGGGTAATTAGTGGGTGTTTAGGGTAGAGAACAGATATAAACACTGCCCTTGGGAGGTGATCTGACGTCGGATCTGCGGGCGAACTATTGGTGTGGGTGGGTGATCAGATTGCCCGCAAGGGGCAGGTTAGGGGCTGATTGATGAGTGGCAGTGACAGGGGGTGATTGATGGGTGGCAGTGCCAGGGGGTGATTGGTGGGTGGCAGTGACAGGGGGTGATTGATGGGTGATTGACAGGTGATTGACAGGTGATCAGTGGGTTATTACAGGGAAGAACAGATGTAACTAATGCACTGGCGAATTGATAAGGGGGGGTCTGAGGGCAATCTAAGCATGTAGGCGGGTGATTGGGTGCCCGCAAGGGGCAGATTAGGGTCTGATCTGATGGGTAACAGTGACAGGTGGTGATAGGGGGTGATTGATGGGTGATTGATGGGTAATTAGTGGGTGTTTAGAGGAGAGAATAGATGTAAACACTGCGCTTGGGTGGTGATCTGATGTCGGATCTGCGGGCGATCTATTGGTGTGGGTGGGTGATCAGATTGCCCGCAAGGGGCAGGTTAGGGGCTGATTGATGGGTGGCAGTGACAGGGGGTGATTGATGGGTGGCAGTGACAGGGGGTGATTGATGGGTGATTGACAGGAGATTGACAGGTGATCAGTGGGTTATTACAGGGAAGAACAGATGTAAATATTGCACTGGCGAATTAATAAGGGGGGGTCTGAGGGCAATCTGAGCATGTAGGCGGGTGATTGGGTGTCCGCAAGGGGCAGATTAGGGTCTGATCTGATGGGTAACAGTGACAGGTGGTGATAGGGGGTGATTGATGGGTGATTGATTGGTAATTAGTGGGTGTTTAGAGGAGAGAATAGATGTAAACACTGCGTTTGGGTGGTGATTAGAGTTGGGCCGAACGGTTCGCCGGCGAACGGGGTTCGCGCGAACTTAGGTGGTTCGCGTGCGGGTACCGCACGCGAACCTTTTGCGGAAGAAGTTCGGTTCGCCCCATAATGCACCTGAGGGTCAACTTTGACCCTCTACATCACAGTCAGCAGGCCCAGTGTAGCCAATTAGGCTACACTAGCCCCTGGAGCCCCACCCCCCCTTATATAAGGCAGGCAGCGGCGGCCATTACGGCCACTCGTGTGCCTGCATTAGTGAGAGTAGGGCGAGCTGCTGCAGTCTCTCATATAGGGAAAGATTAGTTAGGCTTAACTTCTTCCTGGCTGCATACCTGTTCTGTTCAGTGAGCCCTCAGCCCACTGCATACCTGTACTGTGATCCTGCCACTGCATAGCTGTTCAGTGATCCTGCCACAGCATACCTGTTCTGTTCAGTGAGCCCTCAGCCCACTGCATACCTGTACTGTGATCCTGCCACTGCATAGCTGTTCAGTGATCCTGCCACAGCATACCTGTTCTGTTCAGTGAGCCCTCAGCCCACTGCATACCTGTACTGTGATCCTGCCACTGCATACCTGTTCAGTGATCCTGCCACAGCATACCTGTTCTGTTCAGTGAGCCCTCAGCCCACTGCATACCTGTACTGTGATCCTGCCACTGCATAGCTGTTCAGTGATCCTGCCACAGCATACCTGTTCTGTTCAGTGAGCCCTCAGCCCACTGCATACCTGTACTGTGATCCTGCCACTGCATAGCTGTTCAGTGATCCTGCCACAGCATACCTGTTCTGTTCAGTGAGCCCTCAGCCCACTGCATACCTGTACTGTGATCCTGCCACTGCATACCTGTTCAGTGATCCTGCCACAGCATACCTGTTCTGTTCAGTGAGCCCTCAGCCCACTGCATACCTGTACTGTGATCCTGCCACTGCATACCTGTTCAGTGATCCTGCCACAGCATACCTGTTCTGTTCAGTGAGCCCTCAGCCCACTGCATACCTGTACTGTGATCCTGCCACTGCATACCTGTTCAGTGATCCTGCCACAGCATACCTGTTCTGTTCAGTGAGCCCTCAGCCCACTGCATACCTGTACTGTGATCCTGCCACTGCATACCTGTTCAGTGATCCTGCCACAGCATACCTGTTCTGTTCAGTGAGCCCTCAGCCCACTGCATACCTGTACTGTGATCCTGCCACTGCATACCTGTTCAGTGATCCTGCCACAGCATACCTGTTCTGTTCAGTGAGCCCTCAGCCCACTGCATACCTGTACTGTGATCCTGCCACTGCATAGCTGTTCAGTGATCCTGCCACAGCATACCTGTTCTGTTCAGTGAGCCCTCAGCCCACTGCATACCTGTACTGTGATCCTGCCACTGCATACCTGTTCAGTGATCCTGCCACAGCATACCTGTTCTGTTCAGTGAGCCCTCAGCCCACTGCATACCTGTACTGTGATCCTGCCACTGCATACCTGTTCAGTGATCCTGCCACAGCATACCTGTTCTGTTCAGTGAGCCCTCAGCCCACTGCATACCTGTACTGTGATCCTGCCACTGCATAGCTGTTCAGTGATCCTGCCACAGCATACCTGTTCTGTTCAGTGAGCCCTCAGCCCACTGCATACCTGTACTGTGATCCTGCCACTGCATAGCTGTTCAGTGATCCTGCCACAGCATACCTGTTCTGTTCAGTGAGCCCCCAGCCCACTGCATACCTGTACTGTGATCCTGCCACTGCATACCTGTTCAGTGATCCTGCCACAGCATACCTGTTCTGTTCAGTGAGCCCTCAGCCCACTGCATACCTGTACTGTGATCCTGCCACTGCATACCTGTTCAGTGATCCTGCCACAGCATACCTGTTCTGTTCAGTGAGCCCTCAGCCCACTGCATACCTGTACTGTGATCCTGCCACTGCATAGCTGTTCAGTGATCCTGCCACAGCATACCTGTTCTGTTCAGTGAGCCCTCAGCCCACTGCATACCTGTACTGTGATCCTGCCACTGCATACCTGTTCAGTGATCCTGCCACAGCATACCTGTTCTGTTCAGTGAGCCCTCAGCCCACTGCATACCTGTACTGTGATCCTGCCACTGCATAGCTGTTCAGTGATCCTGCCACAGCATACCTGTTCTGTTCAGTGAGCCCTCAGCCCACTGCATACCTGTACTGTGATCCTGCCACTGCATAGCTGTTCAGTGATCCTGCCACAGCATACCTGTTCTGTTCAGTGAGCCCCCAGCCCACTGCATACCTGTACTGTGATCCTGCCACTGCATACCTGTTCAGTGATCCTGCCACAGCATACCTGTTCTGTTCAGTGAGCCCTCAGCCCACTGCATACCTGTACTGTGATCCTGCCACTGCATACCTGTTCAGTGATCCTGCCACAGCATACCTGTTCTGTTCAGTGAGCCCTCAGCCCACTGCATACCTGTACTGTGATCCTGCCACTGCATAGCTGTTCAGTGATCCTGCCACAGCATACCTGTTCTGTTCAGTGAGCCCTCAGCCCACTGCATACCTGTACTGTGATCCTGCCACTGCATACCTGTTCAGTGATCCTGCCACTGTATACCTGTTCTGTGAACCCGCCACTGTATACCTGTTCTGTTCAGTGGACCCGCCACTGTATACCTGTTCTGTGAACCCGCCACTGTATACCTGTTCTGTTCAGTGGACCCGCCACTGTATACCTGTTCTGTGAACCCGCCACTGTATACCTGTTCTGTTCAGTGGACCCGCCACTGTATACCTGTTCTGTGAACCCGCCACTGTATACCTGTTCTGTTCAGTGGACCTGCCACTGTATACCTGTTTAGTGAACACGCCACTGCATACCTGTTGTGTTCAGTGAACCTGCCACTGCATACCTGTTCTGTGAACCCGCCACTGTATACCTGTTCTGTTCAGTGGACCCGCCACTGTATACCTGTTCTGTGAACCCGCCACTGTATACCTGTTCTGTTCAGTGGACCTGCCACTGTATACCTGTTTAGTGAACACGCCACTGCATACCTGTTGTGTTCAGTGAACCTGCCACTGCATACCTGTTCTGTGAACCCGCCACTGTATACCTGTTCTGTTCAGTGGACCCGCCACTGTATACCTGTTCTGTGAACCCGCCACTGTATACCTGTTCTGTTCAGTGGACCTGCCACTGTATACCTGTTTAGTGAACACGCCACTGCATACCTGTTGTGTTCAGTGAACCCGCCACTGTATACCTGTACTGTTCAGTGAACCCACCGCATCAGTGCGCATACCTGTGCAGTTAAGTGAACCCACCTACCTACGTGAGTGCACGCAGTGTGATATACCACTCCGTGCATACCCGATATGGACAAAACAGGTAGAGGAAGAGGAAGAGGTAGTGGCAGAGGCAGAGGAAGGCCACCCGGCAGGTCTGCGCGAGGTCGTGTAAATGTAATTTCGTGTGGACCTGGCCCACAGTACAGTGCTCGGAAGAAGGCACGTCCCATCACCTCCCAAGATTGTCAGGACGTGGTTGAGTATTTAGCGACACAGAACACCTCATCTTGCTCAGCCACCAGCGCTACTACTAGCACCACTTCCGCTGCATTTGACACTTCGCAAGAATTATTTAGTGGTGGTGAAATCACTGATGCACAGCCATTGTTACAGCCAGATGAATTTTCACCAGCTCATATGTCTGCGTTACGCGACAACACTATGGATGTAACGTGTAAGGAGGATGAAGGACCTACACATTTGGATTTTTCTGAGGCAAGCGAAGCTGGGCAGGATGATTACGATGATGACGATGATAGGGATCCTCTGTATGTTCCCAATAGAGGAGATGAAGAGGGGGACAGTTCAGAGGGGGAGTCAGAGAGTAGTAGGAGGATAGAAGTTGCTGAAAGAAGCTGGGGCAGCTCTTCGTCAGAAACAGCTGGTGGCAGAGTCCGGCACCATGTATCGCCAGATTCGCCACCTATGTACAGCCAGCCAACTTGCCCTTCAGCATCAGCTGCTGAGGTGCCCACATCCCAGGGTGGCTCAGCGGTGTGGAAATTTTTTAATGTGTGTGCCTCAGATCGGACCAAAGCCATCTGTTCGCTCTGCCAACAAAAATTGAGCCGTGGAAAGGCCAACACTCACGTAGGGACAAGTGCCTTACGAAGGCACCTGCAGAAAAGGCACAAACAGCAATGGGATGGCCACCTGAGCAAAAGCAGCAGCAGCACACAAAAGCAAAGTCACCCTCCTTCTCCTCTTCCTCCTTCAGGTGCATCATCTGCTTATGCCGCTCTCTCCCTTGCACCTTCACAGGCACCCTCCTCCACTCCGCCTCTGCCCTTGAGCGGTTCCTGCTCCTCTGCCCACAGCAGCAGTCAGGTGTCCGTGAAGGAAATGTTTGAGCGGAAGAAGCCACTTTTGGCCAGTCACCCCCTTGCCCGGCGTCTGACAGCTGGCGTGGCGGAACTGTTAGCTCGCCAGCTGTTACCATACCGGCTGGTGGACTCTGAGGCCTTCCGTAAATTTGTGGCCATCGGAACACCGCAGTGGAAGATGCCAGGCCGCACTTATTTTTCCAGAAAGGCCATACCCCAACTGCACCGTGAAGTTGAGAGGCAAGTGGTGTCATCTCTTGCGAAGAGCGTTGGGTCAAGGGTACACCTGACCACGGATGCCTGGTCTGCCAAGCACGGGCAGGGCCGCTACATTACCTACACAGCCCATTGGGTGAACCTGGTGGTGAACGATGGCAAGCAGAAAGCGGCGGACCAAATTGTGACACCTCCACGGCTTGCAGGCAGGCCTCCTGCCACCTCCTCTCCTCCTGCTACATGCTCTTCGCTGTCCTCCTCCTCCTCCTTGGCTGAGTGGCAGTTCTCCTCTCCAGCTACACAGCCCCAGCTCCGCAGGGCCTATGCTGCATGCCAGGTACGACGGTGTCACGCCATCTTAGACATGGCTTGTCTCAAAGCGGAGAGTCACACTGGAGCAGCTCTCCTGGCTGCTCTTAAGAAACAGGTGGATGAGTGGCTGACCCCGCACCACCTGGAGATAGGCAACGTGGTGTGCGACAACGGCAGCAATCTGCTTGCCGCTTTGCATATGGGGAAGCTGACACACATACCCTGCATGGCACATGTCATGAATCTGGTGGTTCAAAGATTTGTGGCAAAGTACCCTGGCTTAGCGGATGTCCTGAAGCAGGCCAGGAAGTTCTGTGGGCATTTGAGGCGCTCTTACACAGCCATGGCACGATTTGCAGAAATTCAGCGTAAAAACAACATGCCGGTGAGACGCCTCATTTGCGATAGCCCCACTCGCTGGAACTCGACCCTCCTCATGTTCTCCCGCCTGCTAGAACAGAAGAAAGCCGTCACCCAGTACCTCTACAACTGGAGTAGAACGAAACAGTCTGGGAAGATGGGGATGTTCTGGCCCGACAACTGGACAATGATGAAAAATGCATGCAGGCTCATGCGGCCGTTTGAGGAGGTGACCAACCTGGTGAGCCGCAGTGAGGGCACCATCAGCGACTTAATTCCCTACGCGTACTTCTTGGAGCGTGCTGTGCGTAGAGTGGCGGATGAAGCTGCGAATGAGCGTGACCAGGAACCGTTACGGCAGGAACAGGCATGGGACCAATTTTCATCAGACCCAGCTGTTTCCTCAACACCTGCGGCAGCACAGAGGGGGGAGGAGGAGGAAGAAGAGAGGTCATGTGCAGAAGATGAGTCAGACTCAGAGGATGATGAGCAAGGTGTTTCTTTGGGGGAGGAGGAGGAGGAGGAGGGGACAGCGGCAGGAGAACAACCGCAGCAGGCGTCGCAGGGGGCTTGTGCTGCGCAACCTTCCCGTGGTATTGTTCGCGGCTGGGGGGAGGAGGTTGACTTACCTGACGTCACTGAGGAAGAGCAAGAGGAGATGGAGGGTACTGGATCCGACTTTGTGCAGATGTCGTCTTTTATGCTGTCCTGCCTGTTGAGGGACCCCCGTATAAAAAACCTCAAGGGGAATGAGCTGTACTGGGTGGCCACACTACTAGACCCTCGGTACAGGCACAAAGTGGCGGACCTGTTACCAACTCACCGGAAGGTGGAAAGGATGCAGCACATGCAGAACCAGCTGTCAACTATGCTTTACAATGCCTTTAAGGGTGATGTGACGGCACAACGCCAGCAAGGTACCACTGCCACTAATCCTCCTCCCGTGTCCACGCAGTCAAAGACAGGACGCTCCAGCGATCTCATGGTGATGTCGGACATGCGGACGTTCTTTAGTCCAACGCCTCGCCGTAGCCCTTCCGGATCCACCCTCCACCAACGCCTGGAACGGCAGGTAGCCGACTACCTGGCCTTAAGTGTGGATGTAGACACTGCTGTGAACAGCGATGAGGAACCCTTGAACTACTGGGTGCGCAGGCTTGACCTGTGGCCAGAGCTGTCCCAATTTGCCATCCAACTTCTCTCCTGCCCTGCCGCAAGCGTCCTCTCAGAAAGGACCTTCAGCGCAGCTGGAGGCATTGTCACAGAGAAGAGAAGTCGCCTAAGTCACAAAAGTGTTAAGTACCTCACCTTTATCAAAATGAATGAGGCATGGATCCCGGAGGGCTGCTGCCCGCCCCAAGACTAAGTCAGTCCCCGCACATACAGCATCTCTGCCTGCACGCCGTGTGACTGGATGCCTGGCCTGCCCCAAGAAGACTAAGTCGCTCCCAGTCCCTCCACACAGCATGTCTGCCTGCAGGCCGCTTCACTACCTTCTCCGCCACCACCAACAGGGTCCGGGACTCCAGGCGGATTGCTGAATTTTTTAGGCCGCTGCTAGCAGCGGCCGCTGTAATAATTTTTCGGGTGCGTGTACATGACTGCCTAATTTTTCTGGCTGCACTGCGGGCAGCTGCAACAACAAAAGAAAAGGCATGAACATGCGCCCATTCCCCTTCGTGATCATTACCTTGCCGTGGTGAAGGGGCTTGCGTATCACAATGGAGCAATGACCGGCGCCTAGATGAGTGTCTCGGGGGGCACACCCACGATAATAAGGTCGTTGCCTCATTGTGGTCAGACCAAATTTGATCAGCTGGACAGTCACTGTTCTGTCATTCAGCTACATCAGCCAGGTGACTGACCATATGGGCTGTAAAGCCACCAAAACCTGCACTCTCGCCATGGTGCGCACCAGTCCAGCACGGCCGTCACTACACAAACAGCTGTTTGCGGTGCGTTACACGATGAGTTTGGTGCGTCAGTGTGAAGCAGTACCTTAATTACACTACCTGATTGATGTATACACATGCAAGATGTTTGAAAGCACTTTAGGCCTGTCATTTAACATTCAATGTGATTTCTGCCCTTAAAACGCTGCTTTGCGTCAAATCCAGATTTTTCCCGGGGACTTTTGGCATGTATCCCACTCCGCCATCCCCCCCTCCAGGTGTTAGACCCCTTGAAACATCTTTTCCATCACTTTTGTGGCCAGCATAATTAATTTTTTTTTTCAAAGTTCGCATCCCCATTGAAGTCTATTGCGGTTCGCGAACTTTAACGCGAACCGAACCTTTCGCGAAAGTTCGCGAACCCGGTTCGCGAACCGAAAATCGGAGGTTCGGCCCAACTCTAGTGGTGATCTGATGTCGGATCTGCGGGCGATCTATTGGTGTGGGTGGGTGATCAGATTGCCCGCAAGGGGCAGGTTAGGGGCTGATTGATGGGTGGCAGTGACAGGGGGTGATTGATGGGTGATTGATAGGTGATTGACATGTGATTGACAGGTGATCAGGGGGGATAGATGCATACAGTACACGGGGGGGGGGGGTCTGGGGGGAGGGTCTGGGGAGAATCTGAGGGGTGGGGGGTGATCAGGAGGGGGCAGTGGGCAGGGGGGGAGATAAAAAAAAAATAGCGTTGACAGATAGTGACAGGGAGTGATTGATGGGTGATTAGGGGGGTGATTGGGTGCAAACAGGGGTCTGGGGGGTGGGCAGGGGGGGGTCTGAGGGGTGCTGTGGGCGATCTGGGGCAGGGGGGGGTTGAAATCAGTGTGCTTGGATGCAGACTAGGGTGGCTGCAGCCTGCCCTGGTGGTCCCTCGGACACTGGGACCACCAGGGCAGGAGGCAGCCTGTATAATACACTTTGTAAACATTACAAAGTGTATTATACACTTTGTATGCGGCGATCGCGGGGTTAACATCCCGCCGGCGCTTCCGTATAGCCGGCGGGATGTTGCGGCGGGCGAGCAGTGACAGGCGCCGGCGGAGGATCGCGTCACGGATGACGCGATCGCTCCGCCCATGCCCTTAAATGGACCGCCGCCTCTGTGGGTGAGCCGGTCCTTAAGGGCTCCACTTCCCGACCGCCTCTGTGCGTTAGGCGGTCGGGAAGTGGTTAAAAACATCTTGCATGCGTATACATCAATCAGGGAGTGTAATTAGAGTTTCACACTGACGCACCAAACTCACTGTGTAACGCACCGCAAACATCTGTTTGCGTAGTGACGGCCATGCTGGACTGGTGCGCACCATGGCGTAAGTGTAGGCCGTGGCGGTTTTCAAGCCCATATGGTCGCCGGGCTGTGGTAGCTCAATGATAGAACAACAGTGACTGTCCAGCTGATCAAATTTGGTCTGTCCACAATGAAGCAACGACCTTATTATCTTCTTGTATGTAGGTAGACATAGGTAGGTGTCCCAGTAGTTAGCTAGGCATAGGTAGGAGTCCCAGTATAGGTAGGTAGGCATAGGTCGGTGTCCCAGTAGTTAGCTAGGCATAGGTAGGAGACCCAGTATAGGTAGATAGGCATAGGTAGGTGTCCTAGTAGTTAGCTAGGCATAGGTAGGAGACCCAGTATAGGTAGGTAGGCATAGGTAGGTGTCCCAGTAGTTAAACATGACTAGAGTTTCTCTATGAGATGGGATAAGGGGAGTTTGTGGTAGAAGGGACTATGTCGTCTTGTTAAGGCTTGTCAAGATATTCAGTTTCAGTCTGCGGTTCCAGACTCTCTGACAGTAAACTCGGCAAAGAAAATTTCGGTTTTACATGAGAAACTTATTATAGTATGCTTGGAGGTAGAGTTATAAAACTTTAAGTGGCAGTAAAGTATGGAGTATGAAGGGCGAATGGGTATGAAGAGATGAAGGATATAAGTATAGAGTAGAGAAATGGAAGAGAGGAAAGAGGGTAGAAATAGAGAAGCTGGGGGGTTTCATTTTTTTAATTTTACTGTAAGCTTTTCGAAAAATATAGCTTTGTCTATGCAGTAAACCTTGTACTGGCGTCTCCAGAGCACCTTCATGAGTAGCAGAACTATTGATTGCTCTTCTGCACACTATAAAGAATATCTAAAGGCAGATGAAGAATAATGTATTACAAATCTCCCCTATTTAACATGCCAGTCTCTGTAGCATTATTCGATGTACCTGTTATTTGCTGATATAAAATGTACTTCTCTCATCTTACGTAGAAAAAGCATCTGGGCCCATAAAATATAAAAGTGCTTTAATGCAGTGTCTCCTCTTGTAAAGACTTTTCTTTACTTTATTAATGAAAGAGGGTTGGATGAAGTAATTAGTGATGGATGACCTGTGGTTTGCCTCAGCAGACAGTTCATGGCTACCATTTACTGTGTTCCCATTTACTTTCACATGGATCCATATTTTAACTCTTCACCCTTAAGTCAGGTAGGAAAGGACAGCCAATTAAGCATGTTTTCCATATGGGCCACACTTCCTCTATAAAAGAGGCAACCCTGGCAGCTGTTTTACAGTATGCCTAGAGTCAGTGTAGGGACAGCTGTGCTGCCAATTGATCAACAGATAGTTTTCAGAGCTACAGGTCTGTATTATGCAGTGCGGTGTAGCTGCTTCAATAGGTGTTCTGCTCCTTGCCGTTTAACAACTGGACCCCAAAAGTCCTTCTGAAGACTGATCCTGCTGTTATTTGTGGTATTGTTTTAGTGTGTGATGTGGTGTGTTGCTAGCTTTTAGTACACCACCCATGTAGTATAGTGTACTGTGTGCCTGCATCACTGCTACAGCCCCTCACTGTGCTAAAATAAAGTGACTGAGTGACCACACTGTACTTTAAAAATGTTGTGTCACCTGACATCCTCACACAGAGCATATAATATTACTGTCTTGTGTAAACAGCATGTTTTGTGGCCGCACTGCACTTTGTGACTGGTTTACTGCAATGCCATGAAATTCACAAAAGTGGTCCTTTAAAGTTTTTTGGGTAGCCAAGGTGTGAAGCTTGGAGCGTCTAAAAAGCTTTAAAAAAGATTTTTATTTACCATGCGTGTATGGTGGCGACCAATGGCATTCATTGTGTATAACATGTGAACTAATCATTTTTTTTAAATAAAAAATATTTTTTTTAAATAGGAAGATTTCACAACGGCAAATATTTGATTTCTGAAATGTACTTTCCTATTGATTACTACATGCAAGATATATATATATATATATATATATATATATATATATATATATATATATATATATATATATATATATATATATCACGTTGACGATCTCAAGCTTGTACGGGGTCAGCCATTGCTCCACCTGTTTGTTAAGAGCAGCCAGGAGAGCTGCTCCAGTGTGACTCTCCGCTTTCAGGCAAGACATGTCTAACACTGCGTGACACCGTTGTACCTGGCATGCAGCATAGGCCCTGGGGTGTGGGGGCTGTGTAGCTGGAGAGGAGATCGCGGCACCAGCCAAGGAGGAGGAGGAGGATGACGACAGCGAAGAGGTGGTAGCAGGCGTAGAGGAGGTGGCTGGAGGCCTGCCTGCAAGCCGTGGAGGTGTGACAAGTCAGTCCGCTGCGCAGCCACGTACTCCCTGCTTGCTGCCATCGGTCACCAGGTTGACCCAATGGGCTGTGTATGTAATGTAGCGGCCCTGCCCGTGCTTGGCAGACTAGGCATCCGTGGTCAGGTGGACCCTTGACCCAACGCTCTACGCAATAGATGACACCACTTGCCTCTCAACTGCACGGTACAGTTTGGGTATGGCCTTTTGTGAAAAATAATTGCGGCCTGGTATCTTCCACTGCGGTGTACCAATGGCCACAAACTTACGGAAAGCCTCCGACTCCACCAGCTTGTATGGTAATAGCTGGCGAGCTAATAGTTCCGCCACGCCAGCTGTCAGACGCGTGACAAGAGCGTGACTGGCAGACATTTGCTTCTTACGCTCAAATACTTCCTTCACGGACAGCCGGGTACTGCTGTGGGCAGAGGAGAAGGAACCGCTCAAGGGAAGAGGCGGTGTGGAGGAGGGTGGCTGTGAAGGTGCAAGGGAGAAAGCGGATGAAGACGATGCACCTGAAGGAGGAAGAGGAGAAGGAGGGTGGCTTGTCTTTTGGGTGCTGCTTTTCCTCAGGTATTCTTGCCATAGCTGTTTGTGCCTTCTCTTCAGGTGCCTTCGTAAGGCACTTGTCCCTACGTGAGAGCTGGCCTTTCCACGGCTCAATTTTTGCTGGCAGAAACAACAGATGGCTTTGCTCCGATCTGAGACACACATGTTAAAAAATTTCCAAACCGCTGAGCCCCCCTGGCGTGATGGCGCTACGGTGGCATCAGCAGCTGACGTTGAAGGGCATGTTGGCTGGCTGGCCATAGCTGGCGATACATGGCGCCGGACACTGCCCCCAGCTGTTTCTGAGGATGAGCTCCCTTTGCTTCTCTCATGGAGTTGTCTCCTCCTACTCCTTTCTGACTCCCCCTCTGAACTGTCCCCCTGGTCATCTCCTCTACTGGGAACATACGTGGCATCCATATAATCGTCATCATAATCCTCCTGCCCAGCTTCGCTTTCCTCAGACACCTCCTCAACTGCACCAACTTCAGGTGGTTCATCATCCCCCTCCTCACACATTACGTCCATACTATCGCCACCTAACTCAGACGTATGAGGTGTTGTACCTGCGCCTTCTTCTTGTTGTTGCAGTAGTGGCTGGGAATCAGTGATTTCACCACCACCACCAAATAACTCCTGCGAAGTGTCACATGCAGCGGATGTGGTGCTTGTTGTAGCGCTGGTGGCTGCGGGAGATGAGTTGTTCTGTGTTAAATAGTCAAGCACGTCCTGATCTTGGGAAGTGATGGCACGTGCCTTCTTCTGAGCACTGTATTTTGGGACAGGTCCGCACGAAATCACAGCAACACCACCTCGCACAGACCTGCCGGTGCCTGGTGGCCTTCCTCTGGGTCTGCCTCTACCTCTTCCTCTACCTGGTTTGTCCATTTTGTCCATCTCGGGGGGATGCTAGGTATATGCAGTGAGGTGGGTTCACTGAACAGTAAAGGTAGTTAGATGCAGTGAGCTGGGTTCACTGAACACAACAGGTAGTTAGATGCAGTGAGCTGGGTTCACTGAACAGTAAAGGTACTTAGATGCAGTGAGGTGGGTTCACTCAACACAACAGGTAGTTAGATGCAGTGAGCTGGGTTCACTGAACAGTAAAGGTACTTAGATGCAGTGAGGTGGGTTCACTGAACAGTAAAGGTACTTGGCAGTGGCACACACACTATCAATTAGCAAGGCTGTGCATGCAACAAAAGTGTCAGTTTGACACACAGAAGAATAAAAAAAAAGGACAGGATGAGCTCTGAGAAGAGCTGTTGAGGGTTGCTATAAAAGCAGTAATAATCAGCCAGGAGCGAGCTAAGCAGCCAAGAACCTAGCTAATCTGTCCCTAGAAGAACAAGTCTGCAGCAGCTGTCCCTAGTCTGTCTCTAACAGGCACACGAGTGAGGCTAATGGCCGCCGCAGCCTGCCTTATATAAGGGAGGGTGGGGCTCCAGGGCTTAGTGTAGCCTGAATGGCTACAATGTGCCTGCTGACTGTGATGCAGAGTGTCAAAGTTGACCCTCATAGTGCATTATGGGGCAAATCGAACTTCCGCAAAAGTTTGCCTGGTGCAGGCGAACGCGAACCACCAAAGTTCGCCTGGAACTGTTCGCAGGCGAACCGTTCACGACATCTCTGAATATAAGGTTTCATAATATTTAGCAAATTCTGCGGTTATTTCTTCAGAAGTATTTAAGGTAATACCTGTCCCTGAGATGATCGCCGGAATGGTTACTGCTGGGGCATTTTCCTTAGTGATCCATTCCAGCATTTTCCCACATTTGTCTCCATACTCAAATACTCTCTGTTTCTGATATAAATTAGCTTTGTTGGTGGATTCAAAATGAAGGAGCTTAAGATTAGTAATAGCTAATTGCCATGCCGAGTAAGAGGCACGATCTGGTTGTGCAAGATATAAAATGTTGGTATCTTTGACTTTATTCTCTGCTGTATGATAGTCAAGAAGTCTAGTTTTTTTACATTGTTTAATTTGTGACATGTACTCCCCCCTCATAAAGGCCTTAAAGGTATCCCAGACGACTGGTTTATCGGCAGAGTCTTGATTAGTTGCCCAAAATTGCGCAATGGTCAGAGGAATTTTTTCCTGGACCATTTGGTCATTAATCCAATAGCCAGACAGTCTCCATGGTCTGCAAGAGGGTTGTTGTCTAAGGGTCAAGGTGGTCAGGAGAGGTGCATGATCCGAATGAGCCCATGGGAGGTGTTGGATAGATTGTATATTCGGTAGGGAAGTGCTGGAAACGAGGACCAAGTCTATTCTTCTTGATAGAGTTTTATGTGTAGTAGAGTGGCACATATATCCAGGGATATCGGAGTGTTTCCATCTCCATACATCAGTGAATCCCATGTTTTCTACCCAAGTTTTAAATTCCCTAGGTTCTTTTAAATTAGGCTTTTGCCTGTCTTGCGGTTGTAGGACCATATTAAAATCACCTGCCAGGACAGTTTTTTCAGGAGCCCAATCTGCTATCAGAGAAGCCAAACTATTAAGAGTGACAATTGTAGCAGGAGGTGGTAAATATATTCCTAAAATTAAAATATCCTGCATATGAATGAATGCATGCATGGCAACAGATTTCCCCTGTGAATCTATCTTGAGAAGTAGAAGCTGAAATGGGAGCATTCTACGTACCAACACTGGAAGAGATATTGGGAATAGAGATGGCCCGAATGGTTTGCATGCGAACTTAGTCGCACAAACTTCGGTGGTTCACGTTCGCGATTGAACACAAACTTTATGGCGGTTCGACCCGCCCCCTATACTACATCATTAGGGTCAACTTTGACCCTCTACATCACAGTCAGCAGGCACAGGGTAGCCAACCAGGCTACACTCCCTCCTGGAGCCCCCCCCCCTTATAAAACGCAGGCAGCGTCAGCTATTTCACTCACTCGTGTGGCTGCAGTAATTTGAGAAGGGAGAAAACCTGCTGATATAGGGAAAGCTTAGTGTTAGTGTTAGACCTGTTAGGTTGCTCCTTCTTGCTGATCTTATTGCTAAAAAGCACTCCTCATTCTCTACAGCTCTTTTGAGAACTAATGTTGTTCTTGTGACCTATTTTTTGTGTGTGTGTGTGTGTGTGTGTGTGTGTAATTCCTACTGTGCCACTGCCAGGCCCAGCACATTCAGTGACTACCTGTGTGTGTGACAGGCAGCTGCACATTTGTAATATCAATCACTGCATACCTTACCCACCTGTTGTTGTTCAGTGCACCTACCTACCTACGTGACCGCACGCAGTATCACTTCACCTGTTCACGGTACCTGTGTGTGTGTGTGTGTGTGTGTGTGTGACAGGTGCACATTTGTAATAGCAATCACTGCATACCCACCTGTTGTTGTTCAGTGCACCTACCTACCTACCTACGTGACTGCACGCAGTGTCACTGCACCTGTTCATGGTACCTGGGGGTGTGACAGCTGCAAATTTGTAATACTAGTCATTGCATAATTGTTCAAAGTACCTGTGTGACCGCACGCTGTGTAATATACCAGTCCGTGCATACCTGTGTGACTGACTGCACATTGTATTAGTCAAGTCAGTGCATACCTTTCACTTCATCCCCCCCAATATGGGCATAACAGGCAGAGGCAGGCTACCCGACAGGTCTGTTCGAGGTCATGCTGTCATGATTTTGTGCAGCCCTGGACCAAAGTACAGTGTTCAGAAGGCGCGTGCCATCATCCCCCAAGATTGTCAGGACGTAGTTGACTACTTAACACAGAACACATCATCTTCCTCAGCTTCAGCATGGAATCGTGACATATCTTCCTCCTCCTGCTGTGATTCTGGCACCCCACCTAACACTCAGTCGGCCGCCACCAACAAAGTACTGGTTAGTGTGCCTTAAGACTTAGTGGGCGCAAACCACGGAGTTAAGTGGTTTGCACCCACACATCGCGCACAGCCCAGTGCAGTGCACGCGCAGCCGGTAATAGTGCACGGTGCGACGATAACGTCGCACCCGCTGCCCTTTAAACGTCACACCCGGTGCGACGAAAACAGTGCATCGGATGCCCCCCGAAGTGGAGCACTGAAGCGCTGTTTCGGGGGCACCCGGGTGCAACCTTTACAGGGCAGCGGGTGTGACGTTATCGTCGCACTGCGCACTATTACCGGCTGCGCGTGCACTGAACTTGGCTGTGCGCGATATAGCTTTGGGTGGCAATTAGTGCCCACAAAGCTACATTTCGGGCACTAAGTGGCTTTTCACTCCGGCGCTAATACTCACACCGGTTAGTGAATCAAGCCCATTATGTTTTATCTTTTGGAATCCCATTAAATCACTAGTGTGGCTTATTCTGATCAAAATCAGTTACAATGCAACATTTTTATAAGCAGGGTAGGAAGTAGAACAGAACAATCAAATTAATCTCTTAGTAATCATTCCAATTATTGTAACGTTTCATTATTGATGATCTTGCAACGGTTTACACTGAAAAATACATATGGATTGCATTATTAAATTGCACAAGGGATAAGAAGAATTCCATGTTATTAAATGCATGGAAAGCTATAGTTATTGTACTTTATATATGATCAGCGCAGAGTCCAAAAACAAAAGACGAGTCTTCAACAAAGTATAAGAGCAGGTAAGTCTCCACCACAATAAATATTGGGTTCACGGCACAACTCTGCAATCATGGATACCTAAAAAAAGGAAAGAGGCTTACCAGCTGGTGACAACCCACATTATAAGGTTGTATCAAGGCTTTGGTAGGACATCAGGAACCAACAGTCTGTCCAGGATCCATCAATTCAGCAATGATTCATCTCACGAATGGATATCAGTAAACATCATAAAAACAAACAAACAGCAACTCTAAGTGTAAACCGTTTAATATAGAGTTTTCACAGTAAAAACAGCTTACAAAATAGCATAAAAACAAAACTTACATATGGGGCCCATGCAATGGGAACCCCGGGAAAGTTGCACGGGTGTATGGGTCAGCAGTGAAGGACAGTATAAAGGGGCCGCCTGTCTCCTTCCCGACCGGTTTCGCAAACTAGCGTCATCCCCTGAAACTCTCAGAGTGGCAAAGTCTACTTGTCATAAGATAAATCTGAGTGTTGACATGCGTAACAAGAGCTCTTGCTCCATGCAGTTAAATGAGTTATGTTAAATGAGTTTCAATAAACAAAAAACGTCAGTTACCTGGGGCTTCTATCGGCCCCCTGCAGCTAAAATGTCCCGCACCGTCCTCTTCCGATCCTCCATTCCCCACCGCCGGTCTAGGTCTAATCAGAAGTCTGATTAGACTGCAGCTGCGCCCGTCATCGGGAGCGCGTCATCGGGAGCTTACTACGCAGGCGCAGTACAAAAAAACTTCATACTGCGCCTGTGCATTAAGCTCCCGATAACGCGCAGAGAAGCGAGCATTATTCGTCTTGTTAGATGACTACTACAACGGGATCGGCGGCGGGCAACGGAGCATCGGAGGAGGACAGCGCGGGACATTTCAGCTGCAGGGGGCCGATAGAAGCCCTAGGTAAGTGGCAGTTTTTGTTTATTGAAACAGTCCACAGAACCCCTGTAAGTATTCAGGAAGATGGGAAGTTTCTGGCAGTGCGTACTCCAAAGCGAGTATAGATTTTATACCTTCAAAGAAGAGCAATGTAACCATACAATGAGGTTTAGAAATTTACTTTTTTTTAAATAAAAATGTTTACTTTCACTTTGATAAGCTAATCATGCAATAGCCCACGGGGTTCAAACTGACTGCAGAATATTATACAGTAGAGTCTCGGTATTCCAGCATTGATCAACTGATGCCGGATAAGTGTGCTTTCTGGTTGCTTGATACTCAAGGTTAAAAATAGGCCTAGCTAATACAGTGCTATACCCCACTCTATATACAGACCATGAACTCTGTATTAAACGTTAAAATACAGTAATTGAAAGTTTATCAACCTTGGGGGAGCCATGGAACCCAGTCCTTACAGTGAACCAGGGACGAAGCACCCTCATGTATTTTACCATATATATCAGTGGGAACATTCGAGAAAACACCTACCCTGCTCTCTGTTTCATGTTTTACTGCTTAGCCTGCTTCTAACAGCCCTGATAAAATCCCCGACTGAGCATTCAGTATGGCTTTACTCAGCAATCATCATAGCTGAGTCATTATAGCAGAGCCAGACGGGGGCAGGCTTGGGCTTGAAAAGACATCAGAGAAGACAGACTCAGCTATAATGATTCCTGAGCAAAGCCAGACAGAATGCTCAGTTGAGGATTTTATCAGGGCTGATTAGAAGCAGGCTGAGCAGTGAAAAATTAAACAGAGAGCAGGGTAGATGTTTCCTCTAATGTTCCCACTGATATATATGGTAAAATACATGAGGGTGCTTCATCTCTGGTTCACTTTAAAGAGAGTCCGAGGTGGGCTCATAAACTAAAAAAAAAACTAGGCTACCTGATCCCGGGAACTGGGCGGGTCAGGTAGCTGCCATCCCCACCGCTCTGTTCTCCTGCTTTCCATCACTTTCACTTTTGTGACCTCTGGGGTCACGATGCTGGAAGAAGAGAGAGATTATCTCCCAGCACGCAGGGAGGCGGGGGGAGGGGCGGCATGGGGCACAGCTAGGGAGAGAGCTGCCCAATGGCAGCTCTGGAAAGCCTGCAGGAACGCCCCCAGTGGGCGTTTTCAGCAGGGAATCCCTCACCTCCCATTACCCTCCGGAATAGCGACTTATATTGTCGCTAATTTCAGGGGGGGGCTATAGCACGGCAGTGGGGGGGGCAGAGAGTGGTGTGGGGGGAGGCACAGGGGCCAGGGGTGTAGCAATAGGGGTTGCAGAGGTTGCGACTGCATCCGGGCCCTTAAGCCAGAGGGGTCCCAAAGGGCCCTCACTCAACTACAGTATTAGCTCTTTATTGGTCCTGTGCTCATAATAATCACTGCTATAGATACTTTGTATAGTAGTAATCATTAACAAACTGTTCCCCACCCCATCCCATTCTTGCACCTCTGAAACTGTAGTTGGCAGGTTTCAATTATTATGTATAGAGTGCTTGGGGGGCCCAATGTAAAACTTGCATCGGAGCCCACAGCTCCTTAGCTACACCACTGACAGAGGCATGTCATGAGATCCCCCCTGAGATCCCCCCTGCGCACACACCTCGGGTGAAGTTGGCCTTCATCACTGTGAGTACTGTTGTGATTTGTGCTGGTTGGTTGAAACTGCTGGTTAGCTGAGTTCTAGATAACCTGGCATTTACTGTATTTAGATTTCTAACACGTAGCCGATTCTCACTAATTGCTCTGGGTTACTGCATAGGCTTACATCACCACCACAAAGGAGGTCAAGTTAATTGCTTAGAATCAACTCTCCAATTTTGAACAAAGACAAAAACAACATCTGGCAGCAAAAAGCAAAAGTATATGTTCCTCTGGTGTGACATGGAGGCTCTACGTTGGTGTCAACACTGATTTGATCATATATGTATGTTCTAGGCAACATATGTATATAAATAGATGGATAAATGCAATTTCACAAGCCATCGCTTACAGCTCTGAATGAAAATTCAATTATTCTTTAGAGATTGAAGATTGAGTTGCACAATATGACAGCCTGGACATTAAATATCATAATATCAAAAGAACTATTGTGTAATGTCAGAATGTAGGAGTGGGTGTGACAGTATGCTAGTCCAAAAATCAAATCGGATAGGTCTAATGAATCTGCAATTAGGCATCCATTATTTTCTGGTAGGAAGAATTCTAATGAAAATTTGCACACTATAAATATTCACGAGGAAGGTTTTCTGTACGCAACATCCTAATGCACCCAAACACAAATGGCACTTTAAGGGGCTGCTCAGGAAATTCAGTGAATTTAGGAGTATCTAAAATGCCCAAAAGTGTAGTCATTCTAGATGCCATTTGTGGGTTTTTTGTTAAGTTTTTGAACCTGGAGATCAACATTAGCAACTAATGATAGCCCCTGATGAGTCGTATGACGTAACGCGTAGGGCGGAGCCAGGAAGGGAAGCGACCAGCAGCAGGAGGAGACGTCCCCTGATCCTTTTAATACTATATGCGCTTTTTACTTGTTGTTTGTGAGTATAATCTCTGGATTTTATTGAATAAATCAATGGTTTTACACTATTAGAAGCTTCTCAGCCCTAGATCCATATCAGAATGTTGCTGGATGGTGGACATTGTCTGCACATTCTGTGATTAAGACTGCACACTAACCAAGTTTGGACAGCTGTCTGTGAGTGTGGGCAGCGGCAACAAAGGGTGAGCAGTAGTGAGATAGAGGTGAATGGAAGTGAGACCTCTTGGTTTAAAAGTTTGATTGCACTATGATCTCCTGTTTTGTCCGAGATTGAACGTATCTGCACCAGTGGAAGGAAGTCGGATAATTACACAAACGTGGTTGCTGTCTGTGGGGCTGGGCAGCCTCTAAATAAGGTGAGCGTGCCATTTGTTGGCTACCACCTGTGGTGATAGAGGTGACCCCTCGGCAGAAATTGCACGGATTGGGTCCCATAGGGTGATGGTCCCTGTCCAATAATTTTATAAACAGATCGCACTATGATTTTTTATGTTCTCTTTTTTTGCATGTACGGAGCCCCACACTGATTGATCAAGCCTCTGGAATATCTGGACATTTGGATCCTGATTGATCTATCTTTAAGGACTTTTTACAGTAGGAACTGCTGTGGAACTTATTTTTAGGTTTTTAAAGGGGTAGCGCACTCTCTCAGCCAAATTGTTGTTAACATTAGCAACTAGAAAGTGCAGATAACACTTAATTAATATTAAGGGGTCATTTATAATTGGCAAAGGTATATTATCTATGTGTTACATCTTTATGTACTGCGGTATCTATAAACCGGATAAAAAGGGCGCCAGATGCAACCTAGTAAAAATGGCATTGCAATTGGCGGCAATGTTAATAGCTATGATTAGCAGCTATAATCGGTAATTTGGATGCCAGGGGCACCTGATAAAATAGCCAAGGCCACCCCCTATTTGTAGCCTCAATTTGCATTTGTAGGTGTAATTTGTAGGTGTAATTTGCTTAGCGGGTGGCCCATGTGCCCAGATTACCACTAATAGCCGTTAACCCGGGCTATTAACATTGCTGTCGTAGGAGAATATTAGCAGATAGGGTCCTTAGTGTTAGGCACCACCAGGGCGTACGAGAGATAACGGCGCTGGAGACTTGGGCGCAGGATTCAGCCGGTATATTGCTGATCCTGCTGCTGCCACAAGTCCCGGCCGTATTAAATACTATTCCCCCCTCCAGGCTGCCATGGATGGTGGGGAATGATATAATTCGGCTTCCAGCAATTGCTGGAAACCAAATTATTATGTTTTATAAATAACTTCAGCACCGTCTTCTGATGGCGCTGAAGTTACTCCCTGTGCCTGCTATAGCTGTAAAACATATTGGTGCGCCCAAATCTCCGGCGCTTGTTTCAGCGTGTTCGCCACCAGGTAGATTTTAGGGTTAGGCAGCACCAGGAGAGATCAGTTAGTGTTAGGCATCGAGAGGGAGGGCTAGTGTTAGAATAAGGTTAGGTTAGGTAATAGTAAAATATCAGTAAATATTAGAGATTTCTTTCACTATTGCAATTAACTAGTGGATTATCGGTAGTTTTACCAATATTCTTCTAGCGCCCGTCTCTGGCACCCTTTTTACCTGGGGCCCTTTTTACATATACACTTAGAAACAGTGAGCAATGTAGCCACTGTAGAGGAGCTTGCACTTGATGTTAAGCATGTGCTCCTCCCACTCTGAGGAGTGAACAAGGTCTTCTATCGGCTGCCTTCTGTGATTGTGATTCTGCAACGTTCAGGCAGAAAAAAAGGTTATGATATTCAATCAGTGCAGTATGATGCTAACCCCATTTCTTTTTCTTATAAGTCAAGTACTTCAACCTCTGCATTGGTGCAGAGCCCAGAGGATGATATCAGAAGGAAATGCAGCTACAGCCTAAAATACAGAAACAACATGGACATGATAATGGGGCTGAAGAGATCACAGTTTTTAAAGTAACACCAGGAAAAAGAAAATAAGACTGTGGATGAGAGCTTACCTTTAACTGCATTTTAACAGTTCAAGTTCATTTAAATTCAAGGTAGCAGCTAGCAGGTCACAACTCTGGGAATTCTAAAGCAAAGTGATTATATGATGATAAAATGCACAACCAGATCATCAGTGAACACTACATACAAAAACATTCAGCAGTTCCAAAGGCGTACGTTAAAAAGGGGCGCTGGGAAAAAAGGGCGCCGGGTTTTTAACGATAAGCATGGATAACGTTTAAAAATGTATTGTACTGTATTTCGTTTAAAATTAATGTTTTTTAAAGTTATAAATCATTAAATAATGTGCATTAAATCGGCAATTGTAAAAAACGTTAATCTTTCGTTTAAATACTGAAACGTATAATAACGTTTAAAAAAAAAAATTACTAAGTAACCCTCCCTGTACCTACCCCTAACCCCTAGACCCCCCTGTTGATGCCTAAACCTAAGACCCCCCCCTGTTGGTGCCTAAGTAACCCTCCCTGTACCTACCCCTAACCCCTAGACCCCCCTGTTAGTGCCTAAACCTAAGACCCCCCTGTTGGTGCCTAAACCTAAGACCCCCCTGTTAGTGCCTAAACCTAAGACCCCCCTGTTGGTGCCTAAACCTAAGACCCCCCTGTTGGTGCCTAAACCTAAGACCCCCTGTTGGTGCCTAAACCTAAGACCCCCCTGTTGGTGCCTAAACCTAAGACCCCCCTTTTGGTGCCTAAACCTAAGACCCCCTGTTGGTGCCTAAACCTAAGACCCCCCTGTTGGTGCCTAAACCTAAGACCCCCCTGTTGGTGCCTAAACCTAAGACCCCCCTGTTGGTTTTTTCGTTTAAAAATAATGTAAAAAAAAAAATGTACTGTTTTTCGTTTAAAAATAATGTTTGAAAAAAAATATTGTACTGTTTTTCGTTTAAAAATAATATTTAAAAATGTATAAATCATTAAATAATGTGTAATCATGAGAAGCAGTAATAAAACATTAAGTCTCCGGGCGCCGCTTTTAAAACGTTATTTTTCTCCGGCGCCCTTTTTTCCTATCGGGCGCCCATTAAACGATATTTATTATAGGAGTGAATGGCGGCGCCCGATTTGTCCACTAGCCTCAGGCGCCCGAATTTACTGTTACCGTTCCAAAGACCCCACCTAATAAAAGCCATGAGAAAATTAAAGGGGCTATTTTGAGCCCTCACCCAAAGTGGATGAAGAGTTCCTTGATGCTTATGTTCCTCAATTGTTATTGTAACATACAGGCCCGTTTTTAGCGCCGTCCGGCCCGTGCCGCCGCCCGGGGCGCTGTTGGGAGGTGGGCGCTGAAATGGAGGGGGGAGCCGGAGCCGCGGGGAGGGCAGCCCGACCTCTCCCTTCCTCTCCTGGGCCGCCCTCCGTGCTCCCCCCTCAGATGCAGAGCGCAGCAGCAGCCAGGGAGGAAGCGCTGTAAACAACATACCTCCCTGCGTTCCAAGCGCTACTCTCTCGCCGCCGGTCTCTACCTCTCTGCCGCCTATACGATGATGCACACGCTGGTTCCTGTTAGCCGGAAGCAGCGTGTGCATCATCGTATAGGCGGCAGAGAGGAAGAGACCGGCGGCGAGAGAGCAGCGCTTGGAACGCAGGGAGGTATGTTGTTTACAGCGCTTCCTCCCTGGCTGCTGCTGCTGCTGCGCTCTGCATCTGAGGGGGGAGCACGGAGGGCGGCCCAGGAGAGGGAGGGAGAGGTCGGGTTGCCCTCCCCGCGGCTCCGGCTCCCCCCTCCATTATGGGGGACAGCTACCTATCTAACCTACGCTGGGGGGCACCTACCTATCTATCCTATACTGGGGGGCACCTACCTAATCTAACCTACCCTGGGGGGCAGCTACCCATCTAACCTATACTGGGGGGCACCTGTCTAATCTAGCCTATACTGGAAGGAGGGGGCAGCTACCTAATCTAACCTACGCTGGGGGGCACCTACCTATCTATCCTATACTGGGGGGCACCTACCTAATCTAACCTACCCTGGGGGGCACCTACCTAATGTAACCTACCCTGGGGGGCACCAACCTAATCTAACCTATACTGGGGGGCAGCTACCTAATCTAACCTACGCTGGGGGGCACCTACCTATCTAACCTACACTGGGGGGCACCTACCTAATCTAACCTACACTGGGGGGCACCTACCTAATCTAACCTACACTGGGGGGCACCTACTTAATCTAACCTACGCTGGGGGGCAGCCACCTAATCTAACCTATACTGGGGGCAGCTACCTAATCTAACCTACACTGGGGGGCACCTACCTAATCTAACCTACACTGGGGGGCACCTACTTAATCTAACCTATACTGGGGGGCAGCTACCTAATCTAACATATGCTGGGGGGCAGCTACCTCATCTAACCTATACTGGGGGGCAGCTACCTAATCTCACCTACGCTGGGGGGCACCTACCTATCTAACCTATACTGGGGGGAACCTACCTAATCTAACCTACACTGGGGGGCACCTACTTAATCTAACCTACGCTGGGGGGCAGCTACCTAATCTAACCTATACTGGGGAGCAGCTACCTAATCTAACCTATACTGGGGGGCACCTACCTAATCTAACCTATACTGGGGGGCAGCTACCCATCTAACCTATACTGGGGGGAACCTACCTATCTAACCTATGCTGGGGGCAACTATTCTGGCTACCTATATTAGAGGCACCTACCTAGCTAACCTGTACTGGGGCACCTACCTAACTAACTTATACCGGGGGCGCCTGCCTATCTAACCTATACTGGGGGCAACTATACTGGCTACCTATACTGGAGGCACCTACCTGGCTAACCTATAGCGGGGGCAACTATACTGGCTCACCTATGCCTGGCTACCTATACTGGGATACCTATTCTTGGCTACCTATACTGGGGGGACCTATACTAAGTGCAACTAGACCTGGCTAACCTATACTGCGGGCACCCATACCTTGCTTGGGGGGGCGCAATTTTTACACACTCGCCCTGGGTGCATTTTAGCCTAGAAACTGCACTGGTAACATACTTACTGCAACTACTTGAAATTTTCTGTTCAGGGTTTTTATGTTTATTAAAACTTTAAAGATTTAATAAAAACTTTGAAACATAAAAAATGACATTGGAAATAAAGTAAGATGAGCCACATAAGTTTCCTATTTGTTACTAAAAAGTAAAGACATCTATCACATTAACCTTCTGAGCGTTACGCCGCTCAGGAGGGTTTGCAGCCGAGAGTCCCCCAGTATAATTTTAACAGATTGCATGGCTGTAATAGCTTCAGCTAGCACTAGGCTAGCTAGTAGTGGTGGCCGGCATCCCCTGATTACCGATGATCCCCCCGATCGCCCACTAAATACATTACCCAGTAGAGATGGCCCAAACCTCTGACTTTCGCAAACTTCCGCAAAAGACTTCAATGGGGAGGCGAACTTTGAAAATTAGAAACACTTTTGCTGGCCACAAAAGTGATGGAAAAGATGTTTCAAAGGGTCTAACACCTGGAGGGGGGCATGGATGAGTGGGATAGACGCCAAAAGTACCGGGGAAAAATCTGGATTTGACGCAAAGCAGCGTTTTAAGGGCAGAAATCACATTGAATGCTAAATTGCAGGCCTAAAGTGCTTTAAAACATCTTGCATGTGTATACATCAATCAGGGAGTGTAATTAGAGTACTGCTTCACACTGACACACCAAACTCACCGTGTAGCGCACCGCAAACAGCTTTTTGTGTTGTGACGGCCGTGTTGGACTGGTGCGCTCCATGGCAAGTGTGCAGGCTGTGGCGGTTTTCAAGCCCATATGGTCACCGGGCTGTGGTAGCTCAATGATAGAACAACAGTGACTGTCCAGCTGATCAAATTTGGTCTGTCCACAATGAAGCAACGACCATATTATCGTGGGTGTTCTCCCCCCCCCCCCTCCCCGAGACACTCATATAGCCAGCGGTCATTGCTTCATTGTGATACGCAAGCCCCTTCACTGCAGCAAGGTAATGATCACAAAGGGGAATTGGCACATGTACATGCCTTTTGTTTTCTTAAAAATTCAGAAATCCACCTGAAGTCCTGGACCCTGTTGGTGGTGGTGGCGGAGAAGGCAGTCAACCGATCCTGCGGACAGAGATGCTGTGTGGGGAACGACTTAGTCTTGGGGCAGGCAGTCACACGGCGTGCAGACAGAGATGCTAAGTGTGGGGACTGACTTAGTCTTCGGGCAGGCCTGAGCGTGCTTTGCAGACCAGGCATCCGTGGTCAGATGGACCCTTGACCCAACGCTGTGTGCCAGAGATGTCACCACTTGCCTTTCAACATCATGGTACAGTTTAGGTATCGCCTTTTTTGAGAAAAAATTGCGGCATGGTATCTTCCACTGCGGTGTGTGGCTTTGCTTTTGTGTGCTGCTTTTCCTCAGATGGTCATCCCATTGCAGTTTGTGCTTTGTAATCATGTGCCTTCGTAAGGTAGTTGTCCCTACGCGGGTCAGTTTTCGGTGGCAGAGAGTACAGATGGCATTGCTCTTATCTGAGGCAGACACACACAAAAATGTCCACACCAGTACCACACCTAGCATACACATAACCTGTCTACCACTGGAGGATGTAACCAACATCCTCCAGGGGTAGACAGGTTATGTGTATGCTAGGTGTGTATTTTATCCCACAAGTGGGGCTTGCACTCTCTTGCAGGTAGGCACTTATCTGTTTTTAAGTAGTGCTGTTCATTTCTTTGCTATGTACTAATGTAATTCATTTTTGGTCAGCTGCTCCCACTTAGCAGCCTTGCTTTTAGTGTAAATGCAGAGCTTCTGTCTGGGTTCAAGGTGTGTTTGCAGTTTCTGGGCGGGCTCAGCGCACCTCTGATTGTAGGCCATTCGGAGGCGGCCTGGTGATGCGCTGATCCACCTTTTGCACAATTTTCAATTTTCGATTTTACTTGGTAGTGCACCCAGGTTATGCATATGCATAGGTTAGTATTTAGTTAGTGTTAGGTCCCCTCCCATAGGGGGATGACTTCTCCGCAGTGGGAGGGACGAGTACTTAACAAGTTACATGCAAGCTGTTACAGGAAACCAATATCCTCCAGTGGTAGACAGGTTATGTGTATGCTAGGTGTGTATTTTATCCCACAAGTGGGGCTTGCACTCTCTTGCAGGTAGGCACTTATCTGTTTTTAAGTAGCGCTGTTCATTTCTTTGCTAAGAACTGATTAATATTTGCCATGTAACTTGTTCATCGTTTGATCCCCCATAAGCCTCTAATATTTCTCACAATGCAATGAGGTTCACAGACAGGAAACGGTCATGGCCATGGCCCTGACATCACATTGTGGAAGGAGTACACCACAAAATCAACCATTCAGATGTCCCTGATGATCTATTTGAAAAAAGGTAAATATTGCTTGTGAGAAAAGGGTTATTGGCTACTGATTGGGATAAAGTTCAATCCTGGGTTAAAGTTTCTCTTTAAGTCAAAATCTGAATAGTTTTTTTAGTAGGCAAAATATAGAGTTTATCTATGTGATGCTTGGTTTGAATTTCTCAGGCTTGTTTCAGATGCATTTTAACATGGGCGTCGCTAGCCCTATTTTAGGGAGGGCCCATGCCCCCAACATGTCCTAGGGTGCCACCAATCTATTTACAGGGGTGCCCTGGCCCCGCTGTTTCCCCGGCCGTCCCCGCTGCCAGACAGCCCAGCGTGCGTCAGACTTCGATCAGCCGGCGACCACTAATGCGGGCACTAGGACCTAGCGGACACTGCACTGATATGCGGAAGTGACATCACTTTCGCAATACAGCATGGTGGGTCCGTGTGCCCGCTCTAACTGGTCGCCGGCTGATACTGAGGTCTGACGCTGCTGGCTGTCAGGTGAGGGGGGCGCCTGTCACTCACTACCTAACTTGGGGCCCCTGTCACTCACAACCTAACCTGGGGGGCGCCTGTCACTCACTACCTAACCTGGGGGTCCCTGTCACTCACTACCTAACCTGGGGGCACCTGTCACTCACTACCTAACCTGGGGGGATGCCTGTCACTCACTACCTAACCTGGGGGTCCCTGTCACTCACTACCTAACTTGGGGGTCCCTGTCACTCACTACCTAAACTGGGGGGTGCCTGTCACTCACTACCTAACCTGGGGGTCCCTGTCACTCACTACCTAACCTGGGGGTCCCTGTCACTTACTACCTAACCAGGGGGTCTCTGTCACTCACTAACTAACCTGGGGGTTCCTGTCACTCACTTACTAACCTGGGGGGCACCTGTCACTCACTACCTAACCTGGTGGTCCCTGTCACTTACTACCTAACCTGGGGGTCCCTGTCACTCACTACCTAACCTGGGGGTCCCTTTCACTCACTACCTAAACTGGGGAGCGCCTGTCACTACCTAAACTGGGGGGCTCCAGTCTCTACCTAAACTGGGGGCTCCTGTCACTACATACACTGGGGGGTCCCTGTCACTACCTGAACTGGGGGGCACCTGTAATTACATATACTGGGGGGCTCCTGTCACTACATACACTGGGGGGGCTCCTGTCACTACCTGAACTGGGGGGCTCCTGTCACTACCTGAACATTGGGGGCTCCTGTCACTATCTAAGCTGGGGCCTCCTGGCGCTACCTTAACTAGGGGGCACTTGTCACTACCTAAACTATCCAGGCCAGCCAGCCCAGCATCACCACCAGCCAACCAGCCCAGAATCACTGTCAAAAAGGCCACAGCATCACCACCAGTCAGGCCAGCATTTACTTCAACCAGCCAAGCCCAGCCCAGCATTACCACCAGCCAAGCACAACATCACTACCAGCCAACACAGCCACAGCATCGGCCACAGCATCACTGCCAGCCAACCCGGCCACAGCATCACCACCAGCCAGGCCACAGCATCACTACCAGGCCTTTCAGCCCACACATCACCAATCCAGCCAAAAACAGTATTGCCAGGCACAGCAGCCAGTAGATGAGAATTCAGAAGCCAGGTGAGAGGTGTCTACCATATTCAGGGGGAATTCGACCTGTTTATGTGAAATGCTGTCTATTTATGTGTCTCATGACTGCCGAATTTGTCTTGTTGGGGGCCTCATGATTGCTGAATTTGTCTTGTTGGGGGCCTCATGATTTGTTGGGGGCATCATGATTGCTGAATTTGTCTTGTTGGGGGCCTCACGATTGCTGAATTTGTCATGTTGGGGGCCTCATGATTGCTGAATTTTTCTTGATGGGGCCTCATGATTGCTGAATTTGTCTTGTTGCGGGTCACATGATTGCTAACTGTGAGACTATGGGAAAAGCTGAATCATCATGAGTTAATAGCATTAAACCTACTTTTTTAGCTTTTTAAAACAAAAAATAAAACTGGGAGGTTCTAAAAAAATTAATACATTTTTCAGGAGTAAGATGGATGAAATGGTTTATCTTCACAGTTTATTTTCAACTTGGATTTTCCATAATGTTCATGTATGAGTTAAAATGTTTGTACAGTATTTAGTTTAAATTGCTGTTGCCACTTTGTGATAGATAAGTGACATTTGGGTTGCCGTTTGGGCACTCGGCCTCCAAAAAGCTCGCCACCACTGTCCTAATCTAATGTCCCACCATTGCTAAGTTCATGTAAATTTGTCTCCACCCGTGACCACACCCACATTCTGGTCCATGGCCACACCCATTTTTCCGGCGTGGCACGCTACGCACGCCGCACAAGGTACACTGCAGCACACTGCAGCTAGCGTGACGAAAAATATGAGGGATATTTTTCGTCGCGCTAGCTGCAGTGTGCTGATCTCTGCTGCCTACAGTATGTACAGTATAAGCTGTTCTCTAGTGCCTGTACTGTGTGCTGATCTACCTCCAATGTGTACAGTATAAGGTGTTACTCTGTGCCTTTACTGATTGTAAACCAGCTATATTGTATGCTGATCCCTGCTACTTTCAATCCCTGCTACTTTCAGTATGTACAGTATTAGCTGTAAAGCCTGGTACACACATACAAATTTGGTTAGCCAATTTTAGCTCTGTTCATCAAATACATTTTCTGTTGGCCCACTTACTGCATGGGGGTGGTAAAATTGGTCAGTGATTGACCAATCAAAATTGTATGTGAGTATACATCTTTGATCTATGCCTATAGTGATTGTAAATTATCTAAATAAATGACCCCCTGCTCTATCCAATATTTTGATGGGCAGGCCCATTATCTGTAGCTTACACCGCTGCTAAGATCATGTACATTTGGCCATGCCCACTAGCTGCATGGCCATGCCCATTTTTCCCAAGGCGCGCTGCACCTGCCGCATATACCCCCCACCTAGTGCCCACAGGTGCCCCCGATCTCCAAGGACCCTAGGAATGCCCCTGCATTTTAATATTTAGAATCAGGCAAGTTTTGGGAGGTTACTTTTGCTTGTAATTGGATGAAAGTGTTGCTTACAATTAACCAACCAAATTGTGTATGTCTGGCCTCAGCGCTCTGCACACTTTGTTTTACTATCAGTGGTTGGGGAAACTGTGCACCATAACACTATAAACGGCAGCCTGAGAATTGCAAACTGTTTTGTGATGTATAGGCTCACAAAGTCCCCTGGTAGCTGTTTTTGTTGTCATCATGACTTTTTGACTTGCTGAGGTGTAAATTGGAAGAGAGATGGTTGTTTTCTCTTTGAAAAATGAACTGAGCTTGGAGGTTTCTTGTGAACATATAATACCAAACATTTCAAAGTACATAAAGGAGATTTTTCCTGCAAACTATTGAACAATAGTGTCACTGTTCTGAAACATCAAGGAAACATGAATTCTGGTCCTATTTTTAAATCTTTTGTTGGCCTGGTTTGAATGTAATTCGGCTTTTCTTTGGCACTTTGTTCTTGTTGTTTTACCATACTTACCTACCTACAAGGACCAAACACAGTGTGAGTTTCAATTAAAGGGGCACTACAGCGAAAAAGTGTAAAATTTAAAATATGTGCAAACACATACAAATAAGAAGTACATTTTTTTTTCCAGAGTAAAATGAGCCATAAATTACTTTTCTCCTATGTTGCTGTCACTTACAGTAGGCAGTAGAAATCTGACAGAAGTGACAGGTTTTGGACTAGTCCATCTCTTTATAGGGGATTCTCAGCAAGGCTTTTATTCCTTATAAGGATATTCCTGAAAAAGGATTTAAACAATGATGCTGGCCAGCTTCCCTGCTCCTTACACAGTTTTTGGTAGTTGGACAGAGCAACTGCCATTCACTAAGTGCTTTTGAAAATAAATATATCCCTGAAAATTCCCTATAAAGGGATGGACTAGTCCAAAACCTGTCATTTCTGTTAGATTTCTACTACCTACTGTAAGTGACAGCAACATAGGAGAAAAGTAATTTATGGATCATTTTACTTTGGAAAACATGTACTTCTTATTTGTATATGTTTGCACATATTTTATATTTTACAGCCCCTTTAGGTGCAAATTCCCATTTTTCTCAGTCTTCTATTATGAGGTGATAGCATCATCAGGTATTTTTGCCTATGTATAACTTCAGTGTACAGCCACTGATACACCATAGACATAAAAAGAACACACAAAGTTCTTTGCAGAGATGAACCTACCCAAAGCTCAGCAGCACTGGAATACACATGTGCAGAGCCAGATTTCCCATTTACAACAAAAGGCTTGTCCCTGCTGATTTCAGTCTTCCCAGAGGCACTATTATAGGAGCAGCACCAGTTCCCAGAGGTGCATACAACAGATGCACTGGTTCTTACATAGTTACATAGTTACAGTGGGTTGCAAAAGTATTCGGCCCCCTTGAATGTTTCCACATTTTGTCATATTGCTGCCACAAACATGAATCAATTTTATTGGAATTCCACATGAAAGACCAACACAAAGCGGTGTACACATGAGAAGTGGAACGAAAATCATACATGATTCCAAACATTTTTTACAAATAAATAACTGCAAAGTGGTGTGTGCATAATTATTTGGCCCCCTTTGATCTGAGTGCAGTCAGTTGCCTATAGACATTGCCTGATGAGTGCTAATGACTAAATAGAGTGCACCTGTGTGTAATCTAATGTCAGTACAAATACAGCTGCTCTGTGAGGGCCTCAGAAGTTGTCTAAGAGAATATTGGGAGCAACAACACCGTTAAGTCCAAAGAACACACAAGACAGGTCAGGGATCAAGTTATTGAGAAATTTAGGCTCAGGCTTATGCTGGGAATACACGGTTCGTTTTTGCCTTCGTTTAAACCTTCGATTCGTTCGGTAAACGAATCGAGTGTTGAAAACGTATGTGAAAATAGTCATAATCTCATTATAGTTTCGATTAATAGACCCCAAAAACGAACGACTAGTGATCGAACATGTTTGATATTATCTCTCTTTATCCATCTAATCGAGCCATTGGTAGGCTTGATGGCTGTTCAGATCGATTATATATTCGTTTATGCTAGTCCGTCCCTGTAAAAAGGGATTTTCGTTTCGTTTCTTTGCAGCCATCGATCATTGGAAAAACGAAACCATCAGAATCGAAAAAAAAAACGAAACCGTGGGTGGTGATATTAACCGTATGACCGATTATTTCGGGATCGAAAAGGACAAAAGGCACAATCGAAACGAAGGTTTAAACGAAGGCAAAAACGAACCGTGTATTCCCAGCATTAGGCTACAAAAAGATTTCCAAAGCCTTGAACATCCCACGGAGCACTGTTCAAGCGATAATTCAGAAATGGAAGGAGTATGGCACAACTGTAAACCTGCCAAGACAAGGCCATCCACCTAAACTCACAGGCCGAACAAGGAGAGTGCTGATCAGAAATGCAGTCAAGAGGCCCATGGTGACTCTGGACGAGCTGCAGAGATCTACAGCTCAGGTGGGAGACTCTGTCCATAGGACAACTATTAGTCATGCACTGTACAAAGTTGGCCTTTATGGAAGAGTGGCAAGAAGAAAGGCATTGTTAACAGAAAGCATAAGAAGTCCCATTTGCAGTTTTCCACAAGCCATGTGGGGGACACAGCAACCATGTGGAAGAAGGTGCTCTGGTCAGATGAGACCAAAATGGAACTTTTTGGCCAAAATGCAAAACGCTAAGGGCCTGATTCACAAAGCGGTGCTAACAGTTAGCACCATGGTGAAAAGCCCTTTATCATGCCTAAACTCTGTTTAGGCATAATAAGTTTAGGTGTGATAAGTTTAGGTGTGATAAGTTTTTAGGTGTGATAAGTTTAAGCACCAATTGGGCTAGCACCGCAGTGCACAGCTGACCAAAAGTTTTGCGCTAGCAAAGTCTGGTGCACTTTGCATAGAGTTTAATACAGCTGCTTTGCGTGCGGGACTTTGCGCGCAATCTAAACTTATCTAAACTTATCATGCCTAAACTTATCATGCCTAAACTTATTATGCCTAAACTGAGTTTAGGCATGATAAAAATGGTTATCACGCCTAAAGTCTTTAACTGGGTTATCACCGCTTTGTGAATCAAGCCCTATGTGTGGCGGAAAACTACCACTGCACATCACTCTGAACACACCATCCCCACTGTCAAATATGGTGGTGGCAGCATCATACTCGGGGGGTGCATCTCTTCAGCAGGGACAGGGAAGCTGGTCTGAGTTGATGGGAAGATAGATGGAGCCAAATACAGGGCAAATGTGGAAAAAAACCTCTTGGAGACTGCAAAAGACTTGAGACTGGGGCGGAGGTTCACCTTCCAGCAGGACAATGACCCTAAACATAAAGCCAGGGCAACAATGGAATGGTTTAAAACAAAAGATATCTATGTGTTATAATGGCCCAGTCAAAGTCCAGATCTAAATCCAATCGAGAATCTGTGGCAAGATCTAAAAACTGCTGTTCACAAACGCTGTCCATCTAATCTGACTGAGCTGGAGCTGTTTTGCAAAGAAGAATGGGCAAGAATTTTAGTCTCTAGATGTGCAAAGCTGGTAGAGACATACCCTAAAAGACTAGCAGCTGTAATTGCAGCAAAAGGTGGTTCTGCAAAGTATTGACTCAGGGGGCCGAATAATTACGCACACCCCACTTTGCAGTTATTTATTTGTAAAAAAATGTTTGGAATGATGTATGATTTTCGATCCACTTCTCACATGTACACCACTTTGTATTAGTCTTTCACATGAAATTCCAATAAAATTGATGCATGTTTGTGGCAGTAATGTGACAAAATGTTGAAAACTTCAAGGGGGCCGAATACTTTTTTGCAACTCACTGTATATAGTTATTTGGGTTGAAAAAAGACATACGTCCATCGAGTTCAACCAGAAAGCAAAGTACAACACCAGCCCGCTCCCTCACATATCCCTGTTGATCCAGAGGAAGGCGAAAAACCCTTACAAGGCATGGTCGAATTAGCCCCAAAAGGGAAAAAAAATCCTTCCTGACTCCAGGTGGCAATCAGATAAAATCCCTGGATCAACAGTACTTTAGTCTGAAATTTTTAATACCTTAATGACCCCCTTTCCACGAATGTATTAAATTTGGGCAAAGTCAGTTATAGTAGCAAAGAGTTGGGCTCCAGAAATATTGGGTGGTAAAATATAGGTACATTTACCGATATTCTAATCTTAAGTGCCAATTACTGTACTAAATTATCGCTAAATGATACTGATATTTTACTACTGCAACTAAACCTAATGCTATTCTCACATTGACCCCTCTGTCTACTGATGCCTAACCCTAACCACCCCATTGCCGATGCATAACCCTAAACAACCCTCACCTATGCCTAACCTTAACTGACCACTCCTAAACTTAAAAACACCCCTCCATGCCTAATCTTAACCCCCCCCCCCTCCACACCAATTCTTAAAAACACCCTCCTTCATGTCTAACCATGAAAACACCCACCGGCTTTTTTTGCAGCGTGGGGAGTAATTGCGGTTAAGGTTAGCATCCGTGGGGGGTTAAGGTTAGCAATGGCTAACCTTAACCCCCCACGGATGCTAACCTTAACTGCAATGACCCCCCGCTACAAAAAAAGCCCTTGGCGCAAAAAAAAAATGTCTTTGATACAAGCCTGCTGTGGCTATAGCCGCAGCCCATACAAATATCGATAGCTGTGATTAAATTCAGGCACAAAGGCTATAGCCACAGTTTTTTTTATAGCTGGCGGTCCCGGCGCCCAAAATGAATCGCGGCTTAAAGAGGAACACCAGTGAAAATGATGTAATAAAAAAAGTGCTTCATTTTAACAATAATTACGTATAAGTGATATAGTAAGTGTTTGCTCATTGTAAAATCTTTCCTCTCCCTGATTTACATTCTGACATTTATCACATGGTGACATTTTTACTGCTGGCAGGTGATGTCACTGGAACGAGATGCTGCTTGCATTTTTTGGCAGTTGGAAACAGCTGTTATTTCCCACAATGAAACAAAGCTCCCACAGTGTGATGTCAGTACCTCAGTGCTGTGAGGTGCTGACATCACACTATGGGAGGTGTTTCACCACAATATCAGCCATACAGAGCCACCTGATGATCCGTAGGTGAAAAGGAAAATATTTCTCATGGGAAAGGGGGTATCAGCTACTGATTGGGATGAAGTTCAATTCTTGGTTATGGTTTCTCTTTAATTAGTGTGAACACTCCTTTTCTAATATCTAACACTATCTCCTCCCATAATGGAAACACCTTCCTGATGCCTAACAGTTTGGTTAAGAAGATTAGGTTAATTTGAGTTTAGTGTTAGGTCTATGGTTAAGAAAATGTTGAGCATAAGAGTATGATAACTTTAAGACAGTGCTGAGTTATAGGAGAGATGTAGGTTAGTGATAAGGGTTATTATAGTTAGGCACAGATTAAGTGGTAAGTTAGGCATAAATTGTAGTGTTAGTGTGAGGCTTGTGTGTAGGTTTGTGAGAAGGCTTATAGGTAGGTACAGATTAAGGGTTAAGGTTAGTATTAGGTATAAATTGTAGTATTTGTGAGAAGTTGGGTCAGTAAGGGTTGAAGCTCTTTTGTTGAGTGCACTCAATTATGTCTGCATCAAACTCTCACAGTCTAGAACGAATGTATTAATTTTTTGTTGCCATGGTGGGTTTGCTATCCCCCTAAACTAGGAGTAGGGAACCTATGGCTCGGGAGCCAGATGTGGCTCTTTTGATGGCTACAGCTGGCTCACATGTAAATCAGTAGGAGTTGATTCACTAAGCTACACTGTTAAAGCAGCTCTGCTTAGTGTGGCAGCGCAAATACATTTTTTGAAGTAGGCACGCTACTGCTTTAGCATGCACTACTGACATACACACGCTACTCCAAAACGAATGGCTGCTCCAATTGTTCCACTCTGGACCCTGTCAGGTCCAGTGACTTTGTAGGATGAGATCCTCAATCTCGTACTTTGATTGGCCCAATAGGCTGCCTGTCACTTGACAGGAAGCCTATTGGGCCAAAGTGCAGGGATCTCCTACAAAGTGAATAAACCCCCAAGTCAGTTAGCTAATTGTACAAGCTGTTAGTCGGTATTTCTCTTGTCTGGCTCTCGGGGTAATTGCTGATTAGTGATGTCGCGAACCTCCTATTTTCGGTTCGCGAAAGGTTCGGTTCGCGGAAAAGTTTGCAAACCGCAATAGACTTCAATGGGAATGCAAACTTTGAAAAATAGAAAAAATTATGCTGGCCACAAAAGTGATGGAAAAGATGTTTCAAGGGGTCTAACACCTGGAGGGGGGCAATGCGGAGTGGGATACATGCCCAAAGTCCCGGGGAAAAATCTGGATTTGACGCAAAGCAGCGTTTTAAGGGCAGAAATCACATTGAATGCTAAATTGCAGGCCTAAAGTGCTTTAAAAAATCTTGCATGTGTATACATCAATCAGGGAGTGTAATTGGAGTACTGCTTCACACTGACACCAAACTCACTGTGTAACGCACCGCAAACAGCTGTTTGCGTAGTGACGGCCGTGCTGGACTGATGCGTAACATGGCCAGAGTGCAGGCCGTGGCAGTTTTCAAGCCCATATGGTCGCCGGGCTGTAGTAGCTCAATGATAGAAAAACAGTGACTGTCCAGCTGATCAAATTTGGTCTGTCCACAATGAAGCAACGACCTTATTTTCTTCTTGTATGTAGGTAGGCATAGGTAGGAGTCCCAGTATAGGTAGGAAGGTAGGTGTCCCTGCATAGGTAAGTAGTAGTAGTAGTAGTAGTAAGTAGTGCCCTAGTAGTTAGGTAGGCATAGGTAGGTGTCCCTGTATATATAGTTAGGCAGGGCCTGGCTGGCACAGTAATAACAATTACCAAGGTCCAGCTGCAACAGATAGGGCTGTATAATGTCAGTGTCAGTGAGCAACACACACAAAAAAAACCACATCAGGAAAACATTAACTCTCAAAAGAGCTGTTGAGGGGTGCTATTTTAGCAATAACAATCAGCCAGGAGCAAGCCAAGAGCCTAACTAATCTTTCCCTAGGAGAAAAAATCTGCAGCAGCTCTCCCTTATCTGTCTATTTGCAGCAGGCACACGAGTGAGTGTCATAGCCAGCGAGCCTGCCTTATATAAGGGGGGGGGGGGGGGGGGCTCCAGGGCTTAGTGTAGCCTGAATGGCTACAATGTGCCTGCTGACTGTGATGCAGAGGGTCAAAGTTGACCCTCATAGTGCATTATGGGGTTAATCGAACATCCACAAAAGTTCGCCTGCTGCAGGCGAACGCGAACCACCAAAGTTCGCCTGGAACCGTTCGCCGGCGAATCGTTCGCTACATCTCTATTGCTGATGTTGCTGAAACCCAAGAGAAGCTGAAGAAGTGTCTGACACCTCCGCTGCCCAGAGGATCAACTGTGTAGACATCATCATGGCAACAGGGATGTGAGACCTGTGCTGCGCATGTGCCAATTTGAAACATATTGTATGGCTCTCGAAGAAAGGCCCGGTTCACATTAGCGTTCGCTATCAGGATTTTCCGGATCGGATCCAGAATGCATACTGTACAAACGGAACGTATGTTCCGCATAGCAATGTCTATGCGGACGTTCACACGCGTCCGTTCCATACGTACCGGAGCCGGATCGGATCCGGACTCCGGACTCTTTTCCAACATGCGCTATTTTTTGGGTCCGGATCTCCGGCCCACGCATCCTGACCGGAGCCTGATCGGAACCTGACAGCACCATCAGGCACACAGAAACCAATGGGGAACGGAAGTCACAGAACACACTTCCTACAAAAACCTGACATTCTACCCCACTTCCTATGCGTATCCAAGTGGCCATTTCGGATGGGGACACATGGGCCAAGCATGTCTGGAGTGGAGCAGCAGTGACAGACGTGCTGGAGCTATTTTGGCAGAATGTCGGAGGTGGAGGTGAGGCCTACAGCGGAGGAACCTGATTCTACAGGTGCACCAGGTGCACCTTCTGCTGACCCCAACATTTTTTTATTTAATTTCGCTATTTTTTGCCCACGGATCCTGATGGCAGCCTGATGCATGCCTGATGCAAACGGACCGGATCCTGATCGGATCCTGATCGGAACCGTACGGTTCCGATCAGGATCAGGTCCTGATCCGATCAGGATCCGATCAGGATCCGGTCCGTTTGCAAGGCAAAACGCAAGTGTGAATGGGGCCTTACATTTTAAAATATGTGGCGTTTGTGGCTCTCTCAGCCAAAAAGGTTCCTGACCACTGCCCTAAACAGTCCAAAATCTCTACAAAATGAGAATTATTTATAAATAGTTATATTGCAGTTTATTCCACTTTTGTCTTCAGTTTGAAAGCTGTATCTTGTTATTTTACTTATAAACGAAATGTTACTTCACTTTGAACACATTAACATATTTTTATTGTGTGTACTAAAATGGTCTGAATTTTTTTTTCATCATTTAGTACTCATGTTAAGTTACTGACTTCACCAACTAAAACGATAATGTCTGATCCCTGAAGCTTGTTTGACATTCGTTCTGTACTCACACAATTTCCCTCTTCCACTTGCAAAGTACCTCCACAATGCCAAAAGTCATTGAGGTTAGTATTAGTCAAGGAGCAAAGCCCTATATGGTGACTGTAGCCTCTAGGCTACCAGATCTGCACAATGGTGTAAAGGGTTTATAAGCCTTGGTGGGGATGGGGGTACATACAGTATATATTATATACAGTATTTGTTAATTATCTTTGTTTTTTTTTGTTTTTTTGTTCCAGGGATGTTTTATAATTCTTTTCCCTGATAAAATATATCTTTAAAAGCAGGACTGACATCTATTCGCTAGCAATTACTGCAGCAATTGCTTGGGGCTTAGAGTTTTGTAGCAAAGGCCAAGAATCACTCGGTGAATTCCTAACAGGACATTAGTCTGCAACGTTAATCCCAAAATAGAGATAAAAAGAACAGGGGAATTAAATATGATACACATGCATACATGACTAAAGTTCTTCATGACAATTAACTTATAATTATTTTTTTTTAAATGAGCTTGTTTAGATTTTTTTTAATATAGAAAAAGGGCAGCCTCACTTCCTGTGCATGCGCTATATAGTGTAGTTCTGCTTTGAATCTGATATATAGTGTATGGACTGAGGAATCTCCGGTAAGGTTGTACAAATCTGCTATGGTGGGGTGGGATTTTCATGTGACTCACAACTAAGGACATCCCTACAGTGTCACATTCAAATGACAACTCCTGGCATAGTGGGTGCTGAATGGCACTATACACCTAGAAATGCACAGAAAATAAGGATACTGCTTTTCTATGTAAAAAAAAGCGCACACACACACACACACACAAACACACACACACACACACACACACACACACACACACACACACACACACACACACACACACACACACACACACACACACACACACACACACACACACACACACACACACACACACGAGTTGTTTCTTAAAATGTATTAAATGTATTTTTAAAGGAACATTATCAAAGTTTCTTTTTTTTTTACCAGAAGCCATTTAGGATTTAGCAGGTATTTGTAATGACAGATAATGGTAGTAAAAGGGAAAAAAACATCCATCAGCTTATCAGATCTTGTATACTGCTGGGACAATGCAGGGCAGGGGTGATGGTGGGTGACAGAGGAGTTCTTCTATTGAGCGTTATAGGTGGTACAGGAATGCTTTTCATCCCCTGCACAATCCTAGCCATACATAATTATTATTATTATTATTATTATTATTATTATTATTGATTTATAAAGTGCCAACATATTCCGTGGTGCTGTACAAAGTAAGACACAAACATGGGGCACATAATACAGACAATGGTGTACACTAATATACAAGATACATAATTAGTGACAAAATACAAAAAAATGATACACCATACAGAATACAAAATCCAGAAGTGGTAAGGACAGTGATAAAAGTAACATGATGAATAAAATGTATAATGATTTCCAAGACACAAAACGGGGAGAGAGTACTGCCCTTGCGAGCTTACAATCTAAATAAAACTAACTAAACAACCCATGCTGCCCCGACAGCAGAGAGACTTGTGAGGGCAGATTTCACAGGTTGTAGTGAGAGATTCATTGACTGAATCAGTGTTGAATCAGTGAATCTCTCACTACAGCATGTGAAATCTGTCCTCACATAAGAAGTCCTTCTGTTGTCGGGCCAGCATGGGTGTTTATCTATGTCTGGCAAGGCTGTGCAGAGGATGAAAAGCATTCCTGTACCTCCTATAACGCTGAATAGAAGAACTCGTCTGTCACCCACAAGCCATGCACTGTCCCAGCAGTATAGAAGATCTGAAAAGCTGACCTGACCTGTCCTCACTCAGGATTAATAAGTTGCTCTCTTTAGATCAGAAAGAAAGGGGTGGGTCACCCCTCCACCAATAGTGGACACGGTATCGCAGTAGGAGAACAGAGGCGCCAGTAGGATAAAAGAAGGTAAAACTTTAAAATTTGCTAGGAGGAAGCAGTGGACTTACCTCGGACAAGCAGACACGAATGACTGTTAACAATAAATGTGTTTACAATTATTAAAAGTACCCCAAGGATGCAACGCGTTTCGCAGGCAAGGCCCGCTACATCAGGCAGTGAGGTGGGGACAAACAGAAATTCTGCAACATCAAGTGTAGCGCTACGCTTGATGTTGCAGAATTTCTGTTTGTCCCCACCTCACTGCCTGATGAAGCTGGCCTTGCCTGCGAAACGTGTTGCATCCTTGGGGTACTGTACAATAAAAGTGTTTACAATTATTAAAACAGTCATTTGTATCTGCTTGTTGAAGGTAAGTCCACCACTTCCTCCTAGCAAATTTTAAAATGTTACCTTCTTTTATCCTACTGGCGCCTCTGTTCTCCTAGTGCGATACTTCTAAATGGCTTTAGGAAAAAAACTTTAATATTGTTATTGCTATAATAATCTATATATATAATAGAGTAAGAGCCTCAACCTTCAAGCAAGAAGAAGAAGTAGCGCCCTGCCCCCAGGGCCGGTCCAAGCAAGAAGAAGGGGCTGGTCCAAGCAAGAAGAAGAAGTAGTGCCATATCAAACCAAGGGCGAAGAGGGATAATTTGCATATTCAGTAGCAGTGCATTGTGGGTAACCACAAATGTTCACTTATAGCTGAATTATTGCAGAATTGCTTCTGTTTTATGAAGGCAAATTACACCAAGCTTTGCTTTTTTTAGTAGGAGGGCTTTTTGGTCCCTTTTATCCCCCTATAGATTCTTAGTAGTTTGGGTCACCCTGAGCTGCTTGGTTACTCTGTTGTACTGGTCCAAGCCCTATCTCATACAGCCATATCAATCCCTGCTATGTACTGATGAGGACCAAAAGTCTGAAATAGGCTGTCACATGTGGGTTTGATATGACTGTGTAAAATTTAAAGCTATAGGCTTGCTATACACCAGCGGTTCTAGATCCTTGCTTGAATTGCCAAGGGTGAAAAGGGATAATTTGCATATTTAGTAGCAGTGCATTGTGGGTAACCACAGATGTTCACTTATAGCTGAATTATTGCAGATTTCCTTCTGTTTTAAGAAGGAAAATTACTCCAATACAGTGGGTAGCATTGCAGGAAGTGACGACAGTGGAACGCACGCTGGAACGCGGAAGAGGTGAGTCATCCCCGCCCGCTGCCTCTTACTAATAGTGGCGGCTGCTGCTGAGCTTAAGCAGGAGGGACCCAGGTGAGGGAGGGGGGTCCTGCTGAGCTTTAGCTGGAGGGGGAGCGCACATGGGGGACCCAGGTGAGGGAGGGGGGTCCTGCTGAGCTTTAGCTGCAGGGGGAGTGCACATGGGGGACCCAGGTGAGGGAGGGGGGTCCTGCTGAGCTTAAGCTGGAGGGGGAGCACACATGGGGGACCCAGGTGAGGGAGGGGAGTCCTGCTGAGCTTAAGCTGCAGGGGGAGTGCACATGGGGGACCCAGGTGAGGGAGGGGGTCCTGCTGAGCTTAAGCTGCAGGGGGAGCGCACATGGGGGACCCAGGTGAGGGAGGGGGGTCCTGCTGAGCTTAAACTAGAGCGCACATGGGGGGCCCAGGTGAGGGTGGGTCCGACCCCCCTCCCCGCCGCTGTGCCCAATACCCCCTTCCTGCCCTCTACCCCCTTATGCGGTGTATGCTACGCCGCAGGTCGGCTAGTAGTAATTCTTTTTGTATAATATTAACATGAATATCTATAGTCATATGCTAATTGCAGTTCTTTTTTAATGCTGCTTCTTAACTACTAGCCGACTGCGTCACGCCGATGGGGGTGGCCACGGCAGCAGCCCTAGGACATCCTAACACCGATCGGCGTAAAGTCTTTGGGCTCTGTTTTGCAGGAGATCGCATGCAGGCTGCGAGTGCATCTCCTGCTTGGTTGGCGGAGCTGAGCTTCACCTTCAGTCTACGAGCGGCGCTCGCCGCTCGGGAGAGTGTTACACGGTGAAACCGCCATCTATAAAGCTTCTACAGCGCTGCGTTCTGGCGCAGCGCTGTACTGGGGACAGCCGTGTCACACGGCTGTACCCTCCATTGGCCCAGAAGTTATAGGCTTTCATAGGCTGAAGCCTATGACAGCCGATCACAGTGATAGGCTGGCGGGGGAGGGAGTGGCCACTGCAGCATCAATTTTTAATAAAAAAACTATAAATAAATATTTATAAAAACAAACACCTGGGGTGCAATCAGACCCCACCAACAGAGAGCTCTGTTGGTGGGGAGAAAACTGGGGGGGGATCACTTGTGTGCTGTGTTGTGCGGCCCTGCAGCTTGGCCTTAAAGCTGCAGTGGCCTATTTTACAAAAAAAAAGGCCTGGTCTTTAGGGGGTTTAACACTGTGGTCCTCAAGTGGTTAAAATTTATCTAAATAGTCATTCAATCTTGAGAACGCAACTAAGCTGAATGGTGTTTTATTATAGTTGCCTGTAGTTCAGCTGTAAATTCCCTCAGGCAGCTCATTTAAGCATTCAAGTCTCCCAAGCTTGACATGGTGATGATAGCACCGAGGTCTTGCAAGATTATAGAGTGGTATTCTGACAGTTATTACCAGGCAAGTTATCACCAAACACCAAACATGCCAATTTACTTTCTGTGATATTTGTTAACATCATTTACAGGATTATTCATGGAATAAATAACACTACCATTTGTGACAAGAAGCATCCAAAATGATGCATCCATGGAAACCGATCCTAGAAAAAACAAAGACCAAATCTCATACATAACAAACATTAAAAATAATCATCATAATACCTAATGTGCCCATAATCGGTACAATTTTTAGAGAACAATGATACTTTTGATTGGATTATTCAGATCATATTGTATTAAAACAGAAAAGCTGGTAGTTCCAGTTGATCCTGCAGGATCGCATTATCAATTGTTTCATTGAAGAAAGTCTCGGCAGCTTGACAGATTTTTTCATAGATAGATATGATCGCAATTTGGATAGAGATGGCCCGAATGGTTCGCCCGGTGGGTAGTTTGCGCAAACTTCACCTGTTCACGTCCGCAGCAGGACGCAGATTTTTTTGAAAAAAGTTTGCGTCCACATTTTTCCCATAGACTTGGCAAGCAAGCTCCCGCCGACTTTAATGGTTAATAGCTAAGGCCCCGACTTTAATGGTTAATAGCTAAGGCCCCTTAGCTTAGAAAAAAGTTTGCGTCCACATTTTTCCCATAGACTTGGCAAGCAAGCTCCCGCCGACTTTAATGGTTAATAGCTAAGGCCCCTTACGTGCTAGAAACACCAAATTTGCAGGGTATGGAGGGGGACAGTGACTACAAGAGGAAAAATTCAAAAAGACCTTATAGTTTTTGAGAAAATCGATTTTAAATTTCTCCTTCTCACCATGGGAAAATTAAACGTCTGCCGACTTTAGCAGTTAATAGCAAAGTCCCCTTACATGCCAGAAACACCAATTTTGCAGGTTATGTGGAAGGGGGGGGGGGAGGGGGAGGCAGTGACTACAAGAGGAAGAAATCATTTTCAAAAAGACCTTATACTTTTTGAGAAAATCAATTTTAAAATTTCAAAAGGAAAAAGTTTACTTTTAAAAGCTGTAAATGACAGTTTGTTATTGAATCAAAACCCGCCGACTTTAGAGGATAATAGCAAAGCCCCCTTACAAGGCAGAAACACCACATTTTCAGGATATGTCAAAAAGATAGTGGGAAAAAGTATTTTCCTATTTTTTAAAATGTTTTATTTTTTTATGTGCTTAGTGTGGGAAATTAAAAAAAAAGTGTGGGGTCCCCCTACCAAGCATATTTAACCCCTTGTCTCCCATGCAGGCTGTGATAGCCAGAATGTGGAGCCACAGCCACATGGGGCGTTGCATTCTGAGCTATACCAGCACGCATGGTCCATGATATGGGGGGCCCCGGGAGAGAAAGGCGGCCAAGCCTTCCCCTTTCCCCCGAGCCATTGTCCAATCCATGGACAAGGGGCTCTTCCCCACCTCCGGTGCCCCAGCCGGTGGAGGTGGGGGCGATGACTCCCTGGGGGGTTCATGGTGGCATCTGGGTGTCCCCTTTAAGAAGGGGACCCCAGATGCCAGCCCTCCTCCCAGGAGAAATGAGCATAGGGGTACAAAGTACTCCTTACCCATTTCCATAAAGGGTTAAATGAAATAGAAAAACACAACGACGAAAAAAGTCCTTTATTAATCTTAACCACTTTACCCCCACCCGTACGAATTTCTCCGTCCCTTTTTCCATCCTTTCACCCCCAGGAACGGAGAAATCCGTACTTTCCGCACTCCCGCCGCTGCACGCGCTCCCGCTCACTCTAGCGCGCATTCCTGCGGGTAAACACGACGCCTGCTCGCCCGGAGATCAATGAACGGGATCTCATTACCTCCCACACTCCCCATTTTTTTTTTTTTTGTAATTAAAAAAAAAATTAAAAATTTACAATTAAAAAAAATACAGAAATAGTTACCTTAGGGACTGAACGTTTTAAATATTTATGTCAGGAGGGTACAACACTGTTACTTTATAAACTATGGGCTTGTAATTAGGGATGGACGCAAAACTGAAAAAAATGCACCTTTATTTCCAAATAAAATATTGGCACCAAACATTGTGATAGGGACATAATTTAAACGGTTTTATAAGCGGGACAAATGGGCAAATACATTTCATGGGTTTTAATTACAGTAGCATGCATTATTTAAAAACTATAATGGCTGAAAACTGAAAAATAATGAATTGTTTCCCACATTTTTCCTATTTTCCCAATAAAACATATTTAGAAAAAAATAATTCTTGGCATAATGTCCCACCTAAAGAAAGCCTAATTGGTGGGGGAGAAAACAAGATCTAGTTCATTTAATTGTGATAAGTCATGATAAAGTTATAGACGAATGAATGGAAGGAGCGCTGAAAGGTGAAAATTGCTCTGGTGCTCAAGGGGTAAAACCCCTCAGTGGTGAAGTGGTTAATTAACCAGAAATACTTACCTGTATCTTTAAGAAAATGTTCCCACACCAATTCCCTCGGAAATGATCCAAAGCCAATATCCTCTCATCTTGTGACCTTGATTGATGATCTCCGCTGACCCATGCAATCGCCACGACACACCGCCGGTCCCCCGCGCAGATCTAACTATACTTAGTATAGCTATACTTAGTATAGCTAGAGCCAAAAGCATCTTTGAATTTTGGCTCCAAGGCTCCCCATTGGTCTATTGACAGACCAACTGGGATCAGTTAATAAACCAATGGGGAGCCTTGGAGCCAAAATTCAAAGATACTTTTGGTTCTAGCGATACTAAGTATAGCAGAGCTGCATCGCTCTCTGTGCTCTGCGGCTCCCGTCTCCACTCTACTCCCCGCACTCCCACTGCACATATAGCGCCCACCTATGCTGTCACCCTGGAGCACCCATAGCACCCTGATGTGCTATGGGTGCTCCAGGGTGACAGCATAGGCAGGCGCTATATGTTCGGTGGGCGGGGAGGAGAGCAGAGCTGGGAGCCGCGGAGCACAGAGAGCGATGCAGCTCTGCTATACTTAGTATAACTAGAGCTGCGCGGGGACCGGCGGTGTGTGGCAGCGGTTGTGTGGGTCAGCGGAGATCTTCAATCAAGGTCACAAGATGAGAGGATATTGGCATGGGATCATTTCCGAGGATATTGGCGTGGGAACATTTTCTTAAAGGTACAGGCAAGTATTTCTGGTTAAGATTAATAAAGGACTTTTTCGTCACTGTGTTTTTATTTCATTTAATCCTATATGGAAATAAGTAAGGGGTACTTTGTACCCCTATATTCATTTCTCCTAGGAGGGGGGGCAGGCATCTGGGATCCCCTTCTTAAAGGAGGCTCCCAGATGCCACCATGAACCCCCACAGGGAGTCGTCGCCCCCACTTCCTCCTGGGGCATCGGACGTGGGGAAGAGCCCCTTGTCCATGGATTAGACAAAGGCTTGGGGGGAAAGGGGAAGACTTGGCCACCCCTCTCCCCCGGGGAGCCCCCTAATACCATGGACCATGCAGGCTGGTATAGCTCAGGGTGCGAAGACCCACGCGGCCAGGGCTCTGCATTCTGGTTATCCCAGCCTGCATGGGAGACAAGGGGTTAAATATGCTTGGTAGGGGGGACCCCACGCCATTTTTTTTTTATTTCCCACCCTCAACACACACAAAAAATAAATATTTTTCTGCCATGTAAGGGGGTTTTGCTATTAACCTCTAAAGTCGGCAGGTTTTTGTTTCATTAGAACTGTCATTTACCGCATTTAAAAGTATACTTTTTTCCTTTGAAATGTTAAAATCGATTTTCTCAAAAAGTATAAGGTCTTTTTGAAAAAAAAATGTCCTCTTGTAGTCACTGTCCCCCTCCAAATTTGGTGTTTTGGGCATTTAAGGGGGCTTTGCTATTAACCGCTAAAGTCGGCGGGCGTTTAATTTTCTCACGGTCAGAAGGAGAACTTTAAAATCGATTTTCTCAAAAACTATAAGGTCTTTTTGATTATTTTTTTTCTTTTTGTAGTCACTGTCCCCCTCCACACAGAGGCGTATCTAGAGGGGTGCAGGCATGGCTTGTGCCACGGGCGCCACAGCACCATGGGCGCTATGCCTGACCCTGTGCTTCACTGGCCTGCCTGCCTCCATGGCTCCCCTGTCATTCAGACCTCAGATCAGATTAATGCTGTTATCTGGGGAACATAGCTACTTAACTTATGCATGTAGGGTACACTTTGCTTAGTGTTAGAACAGAGGACAGAGAGGGAATAGGAAGAGCTATTTCCAAAAAAGAAACCTCAGCAATATCCTAAGCCAAAACACACAAGCAACCATAACACATGTACACGAGAAATTATGCTGTTTTTAGAGGGGAAGGGGGCTCTGACCGAGGAGGGGGGCGCAATTTCATTGTTCGCCATAGGCACTATATTACCCAGATACGCCCCTGCCTCCACATACCCTGCAAATTTGGTGTTTCTAGCATGTAAGGGGACTTAGCTATTAACCATTAAAGTCGCCGGCCGTTTGCCGTTTCTATCTTTTTGATATTTTGCTTTGGTGCCCATTGCCCAATAAGATCATTCATATCGAAATAAAAGATTGTATTTACTTGATCCACGCCATTAAAGTTTATGGCAGCCCGCCCGGTCCACCTGTTCGCTGACTTTTATGAAAGTTTACATCGCGGACCCAAAATCGGAGGTTTGCGACATCTCTAAATTTGGATTCTTTAATGCCGTGGATCAAGTAAATACAATCTTTTCTTTCGATATAAATGATCTTATTGGGCACCAAAACAAAATATCAAAAAGATGTACATAAATCATCCTACTATTCTACTTATAATAGAAGACTGTGGATTCTCACCTATCAGTTTTCCTTTCTCCAAGCTCTGTTAGTGCACATCACAGGCGAAACACAGTCAGATTATTGTATTCTATTTAATTTCTTAATGTATCTTTATCTATGGGTTGTGACTTTTCCATCATGTTTGTTTATTCTGCCACTGTAAGACCGTGAATGTCACATTTCCATGAAATTCTCAAAAGTAACTGTCATTGGATAAGTTCCTTGATAAAGCCACACACACAAAAAAAAGGTTGGGGTGAGCCAATAGATGGCAATCCTGTTAGTTATATTGAAAGACTTGTTTACATTTTTATTTTATACTATTTTACTATAACTGTTTTTGGATTGTGGTATTAATCACCTGGGTTTCCATTCATTCTTATGGGGAAATTCATTTTGATATAAGAGTGCTTTGGATTACAAGCATGTTTCCAAAACAAATTATGCTCGCATACCAAGGTTCCACTGTACTATAATATCAGAAAGTATTTATTTAATTGAGAATATTATCATTTAGCTGAACCTGCAGTGCTTATATACGTTTTGAATTTTCTGCATATTAAAACATCTTGCAAGTCTCAAATTCATTGTTTAAAATACACTATTGAAGTCCTGTTGATTATAGGTAGTTGGGGTTTAACTAGAAAATGTCACAAAGGAGGTGAGAGGTACCCAGGAGTAGATAAAACCGAGTTAAAAACAGCTAAAAATAGAAAAATAGAGGTGGCTTAACTTAATAACAACAAGTTCATACTAATATTAATTTGATTAACCACTTCCCGACCGCCGTATAGACAATTGGCGGCCGGGAAGTGGACCCCGCAAGGACCGCCGTATTGACAAATGGCGGCGGTTCTTGTAGGGGCATGGGCGGCGCGATCACGTCATTCGTGAAGCGATCGGCCGCCTGGGACTGGCTCCGCCCACCTTGTGATGTAACCCGCCGGCCGTTCGGAAGCGCCGGCGGGTTACTAGCACCCGGATCGCCGCATACAAAGTGTATAATACACTTTGTAATGTTTACAAAGTGTATTATACAGGCTGCCTCCTGCCCTGGTGGTCCCAATGTCCGAGGGACCACCAGGGCAGGCTGCAGCCACCCTATGTTGCGCCCAAGCACACTGATTTCCCCCCCCTGCCCCAGATCCCAGATCGCCCACAGCACCCCTCAGACCCCCCCCCTGCCCACCCCCCAGACCCCTGTTTGCACCCAATCACCCCCCTAATCACCCATCAATCACTCCCTGTCACTATCTGTCAACGCTATTTTTTTTTATCCCCCCCTGCCCCCTGCCCCCTCCTGATCACCCCCCCACCCCTCAGATTCTCCCCAGACCCCCCCCCCCCCAGACCCCCCCCCCCTGTGTACTGTATACATCTATCCCCCTGATCACCTGTCAATCACCTGTCAATCACCTGTCAATCACCCATCAATCACCCCCTGTCACTGCCACCCATCAATCAGCCCCTAACCTGCCCTTGCGGGCAATCTGATCACCCATCCACACCAATAGATCACCCGCAGATCCGACGTCAGATCACCTCCCAAGTGCAGTGTTTACATCTGTTCTCTACCCTAAACACCCACTAATTACCCATCAATCACCCATCAATCACCCCCTATCACCACCTGTCACTGTTACCCATCAAATCAGACCCTAATCTGCCCCTTGCGGGCACCCAATCAACCGCCTACACGCTTAGATTGCCCTCAGACCCCCCCCTTATCAATTCGCCAGTGCAATATTTACATCTGTTCTTCCCTGTAATAACCCACTGATCACCTGTCAATCACCTGTCAATCACCCATCAATCACCCCCTGTCACTGCCACCCATCAATTACCCCCTAACCTGCCCCTTGCGGGCAATCTGATCACCCACCCACACCAATAGATCTCCCGCAGATCCGACGTCAGATCACCTCCCAAGTGCAGTGTTTACATCTGTTCTCTACCCCAAACACCCACTAATTACCCATCAATCACCCCCTGTCACTGCTACCTATCAGATTAGACCCCTATCTGCCCCTAGGGCACTCAATCACCCGCCCACACCCTCAGAATGCCCTCAGGCCCCAGCCCTGATCACCTCGCCAGTGCATTGCTTGCATCTATTCCTCCCTCTAATCACACCTTGAGACACCCATCAATCACCTCCTGTCACCCCCTAGTACACCTACCCATCAGATCAGGCCCTAATTTGCCCCGTGTGGGCTCCTGATCACTCGGCCAAACCCTCAGATCCCCCTCAGACCCCCTTCCGATCACCTCCCCAGTGCATTGATTGCATCTATTTTCCCCTCTAACCACCCCCTGAGACACCCATCAATCACCTCCTGTCACCCCCCTAGCACTCCTATACATTAGATCAGGCCCAATACAACCTGTCATCTAAAAGGCCACCCTACATATGACCGGTTCCACAAAATTCGCCCCCTCATAGACCACCTGTCATCAAAATTTGCAGATGCTTATACCCCTGAACAGTCATTTTGAGACATTTGGTTTTCAGACTATTCACGGTTTTGGGCCCGTAAAATGCCAGGGTGGTATAGGAACTCCACAAAGTGACCCCGTTTTAGAAAAAAGGCACCCCAATGTATTCTGTTAGGTGTATGACGAGTTCATAGAAGATTTTATTTTTTGTCAAAAGTTAGCGAAAATTGATTTTTATTGTTTTTTTTTTCACAAAGTGTCATTTTTCACTAATTTGTGACAAAAAATAAAATCTTCTATGAACTCGCCATACACCTAACGGAATACCTTGGGGTGTCTTCTTTCTAAAATGGGGTCACTTGTGGGGTTCCTATACTGCCCTGGCATTTTAGGGGCCCTAAACCGTGAGGAGTAGTCTAGAAAACAAATGCCTCAAAATGACATGTGAATAGGACTTTGGGGCCCTTAGCGCACCTAGGCTGCAAAAAAGTGTCACACGTGGTACCGCCATACTCAGGAAAAGTAGTATAATGTGTTTTGGGGTGTATTTTTACACATACCCATGCTGGGTGGGAGAAATCTCTCTGTAAATGGACAATTGTGTGTAAAAAAATCAAACAATTGTCATTTACAGAGATATGCCACATGTGTGGCACTTTTTTACACCCTAAGTACGCTAAGGGGCCCAAAGTCCAATGAGTACCTTTAGGATTTCACAGGTCATTTTTGTTTCAAGACTACTCCTCACGGTTTAGGGTCCCTAAAATGCCAGGGCAGTATAGGAACCCCACTAATGACCCCATTTTAGAAAGAAGACACTCCAAGGTATTCCGTTAGGAGTATGGTGAGTTCATAGAAGATTTTATTTTTTGTCACAAGTTAGCGGAAAATGACACTTTGTGAAAAAAACAATTAAAATAAATTCCCGCTAACTTGTGACAAAAAAATAAAATCTCCTATGAACTCACCATACTCCTAACAGAATACCTTGGGGTGTCTTCTTTCTAAAATGGGGTCATTAGTGGGGTTCCTATACTGCCCTGGCATTTTAGGGGCCTAAACCGTGAGGAGTAGTCTTGAAACAAAAATGACCTGTGAAATCCTAAAGGTACTCATTGGACTTTGGGCCCCTTAGCGCAGTTAGGGTGCAAAAAAGTGCCACACATGTGGTATCACCGTACTCAGGAGAAGTAGTATAATGTGTTTTGGGGTGTATTTTTACACATAACCATGCTGAGTGGGGGAAATCTCTCTGTAAATGGACAATTGTGTGTAAAAAAAATCAAACAATTGTCATTTATAGAGATATTTCTCCCACCCAGCATGGGTATGTGTAAAAATACACCCCAAAACACATTATACTACTTCTCCAGCAATACCACGTGTGGCACTTTTTTTGCAGCCTAACTGCGCTAAGGGGCCCAAAGTCCAATGAGCACCTTTAGGCTTTACAGTGGTGCTTACAATTTAGCACCCCCCAAAATGTCAGGACAGTAAACACACCCCACAAATGACCCCTTTTTGGAAAGTAGACACTTCAAGGTATTCAGAGAGGAGCATAGTGAGTCCGTGGCAGATTTCATTTTTTTTGTCGCAAGTTAGAAGAAATGGAAACTTTTTTTTTTCTTTTTTGTCACAAAGTGTCATTTTCCGCTTACTTGTGACAAAAAAAAATATCTTCTATGAACTCACTATGCCTCTCAGTGAATACTTTGGGATGTCTTCTTTCCAAAATGGGGTCATTTGGGGGGTATTTATACTATCCTGGAATTCTAGCCCCTCATGAAACATGTCAGGTGGTCAGAAAAGGCAGAGATGCTGGAAAATGGGAAAATTCACTTTTTGCACCATAGTTTGTAAACGCTATAACTTTTACCCAAACCAATAAATATAGGCTGAATGGGGTTTTTTTTAATCAAAAACATGTTTGTCCACATTTTGCGCGCTGCATGTATACAGAAATTTTACTTTATTTGAAAAATGTCAGCACAGAAAGTTAAAAAAATCATTTTTTTGACAAAATTCATGTCTTTTTTGATGAATATAATAAAAAGTAAAAATTGCAGCAGCAATCAAATAGCACCAAAAGAAAGCTTTATTAGTGACAAGAAAAGGAGCCAAAATTCATTTAGGTGGTAGGTTGTATGAGCGAGCCATAAACCGTGAAAGCTGCAGTGGTCTGAATGGAAAAAAAGTGCCTGGTCCTTAAGGGGGGTAAAGCCCACGGTCCTCAAGTGGTTAAGCACAGGCAATGCGTTTGTGGGTCTGCACCCACTTCCTCAGGCCGAAAAAAGTGCCAGAGTTGTTTTAGAACCAGGTACGGAGTGTTTTATATAGCCTCAGGAAGTGGGCGCAGACCCAGGAAATGCGTTGCCTGTGCTTCATTAAATTAATATTTATATGAACTTGTTGTTATTGAGGTAAGTCACCTCTATTTTTCTATTCTTAGCTGTTTTTAACTCACGTTTATCTACTTCTGGGCACCTCTCACGTCCTTGGTACTTTTCACCCTCTTTTGGGAGGGGTGTACATTGGTACCTAGTGGCTTTGCCATCCATAGGACCTTTGTTGTTTTTCCCAAGAGTCCGACCACGCCCAGGTCCAGCCGGACACCCGAGTGGAGTCAGGTTTATAGATCTCCACCTGCTTTAAGCAGTTGGTTGCCCCTCGTGCAACTTTCTTTTGTAAGTACCCTACTGCTTTTTGTTTTCCATCACTCTTATTGTGACACACTGCACCATTTAGGCTTCTTTTTTCTCTGTTTTCCTCTTTTTCAGGGTGTTTGGTCATCCTACCTTGCAGTACCAGAAAAAATCAGGTATGGAACGCATCTGTTTTTAATCTACATCCATGGATGTGCTACACTTCAGGTTTCATCCATGAATCCCCTGCCAGTGCATCGCAATGTATCACTGCAGTTCTCCAAAACATCAGTGTAGTTAGTGTAGCTGGCAGTGTAGTTAGTGTTGCTGGCAGTGTAGATAGTGTAGCTGGGTGCAACTATGCTCAGTTTGCCCGAGCAAAGGCGGATATATCTGCAATTAAAAGCAAAGACCGGCACTCATGTACATGATTTACTGGTATCTTTTTTTAATCCAGTATTCAAAGCAAAAGGTAGTGACAATACATAGGACAGATAGGCATTAGGCATTAAGCAGTTAACATAACACTCAAAAGAGATATAAAGTTCCCTTCATTCCACCAGCACTCATATATACACTGGATAAATGCAGTCCAGGAGACTATCTAAAGATAATTACAAGTCCATCACAATCACAATTTGTAATTCGCTGTTTTTGGTCCACTGTCCGTTTTCAAGCCTAAGAGTACACATCTGTCTGAAACAGCTCTGGCCAGCCATGGAATTTTACAAGTTGTGATTATGATAGACTTGTAATTATCTTTGGATAGTCTCCTGGACTGCATTTAATTGGCAAATTAGATAGATTTTTGCTTGATTATTTAAATGAACTACAGTAAGACTTTGGCCATGACGGAGAGGACCTGTCATAATATATTCATCAAAATCTGGGTAACTGGTGGCGCCCAAAAAGTATAAATCTAATAAAAACTGTTTAAAAGGAAGGTAGGAGTTGGTTTACCTTCAAAGGTGACAACTGTTCAGTATATTTGCCTGTTTATTGAAAAGGACAAGCAACAACAATAGCCTGGAACCATTCCTCAAGTAAATAAATACATTATCTAACAGCTGGAGATGGCTCGGGGGGCCTTTTTTTTCTTGGATTAGGTTTTACATCAGGTGATGCTAAATGGTAGAATAGAATTCACTAAATTAGAATAAAGTTCAACATTTATAAACTTTGAAGCCCACCTTTGCTAAAAATGTGAGAACATGTTTTGGCCAATGTATCCTCAGTTTTTATAAGTTAACCATTTCAGCCACACAGATGTGAGCCTCAAGTCCGCAGCAGGTGCTGCTGTAGCCTTCAGGGCCGCTTGTTTTCACCGTCTTCTGCTGCTGATTGTTAGATGAATGAATGGGAACTTTGTTCCTATTAATTCATTTCACCTCAGGCCTTGTGATTGCTGGCATCAATGAGATGCCTGTGTCACTTCGGAAATATTTGCTAATTAATCAGATTGAGTGGGGTCTGAGTGGCACTCCCTGTGCACTTCTGAAATGTAACAGCCACACATTACTTCCAATTATCTTATTGTACACGAATAGGAAATAATGCACAAGGACATCTTGTGGCCAAATAGTAATATTACACCTACATACATTACAGAATACATTTTTTAAATATGTATGTCAAAAAGGTATATTATTATTATTAAATTGTGGGTGTGTGATTAGTGATGAATGCAAAAAAATGCACCTTTATTTCCAAATAAAATATTGTCACTATACATTGTACTAGGGATATAATTTAAACGTTGCAATAGCCTGAACAAATGGGCAAATAAAATGTGTGGCTTTTATCCACAGTAGAACGTTTTATTTTAAAATTATAATGGCCCAAACCTGAGAAATCATGAATTATCTCCATTTTTTTCTTATTATTCCCATTAAAATTCATTTAGAATAAAATAGTTCCTAGCATAATTTACCACCTCAAGAAAGCCTAATTGATGACGGAAAAATCAAGGTATAGATCATTTTGTTTTGATAAGTAGTGATAAAGTTATTGAGGAATGAAAGGCAGGAGTGCTGAAATGGGAAAATTCCTCTCGTCCATAAGGTAAAAAAACCTCTGCCGGCTGAAATGGTTAAAAACCTTCATAAGTTAGTCCAAAACCTAGCTCAGGTGCTTTCAAGTTAATCCAGAATTATGATCAAGTTGGAAGCACCAGAACTACAGGCACAAATGTTACATTTGAACAATGTGGTGAGTCAAATGACCAGGTCATTTGTGATAAATAATACAAGGGGCAGTGAAAAAACTGGTTAGAGCAAAAAAACAACTGAAAGAGTCTCAGAGGAATGCCACTGTTGCAGACAGTATTCTGTTCTAGATGTGGGGTATTGGGTCACCTAAAAAGGCATCATCTACTCAACTCTGAAAATCTAAAGAAATTAAATGTGCTATTGTTGAAGGAAGAAATTAATGAATACCTCAGAAAACAGATCAGATTGAAAGAGTCAATTGAATACCCAACTGCAAAGAACTCTGTAGGAATAGAAAAAGAATGAGATAGAAGAAATTGGATACGTATGGACCCAGTCTGACTGCAGATAATCTAAACATTTTCATGGTATTCTATTTGTGAGGTTGAAGGACAGAAGAAGCACTTCTATGTCTCTCTTCAAGCTCCAGTACCGATAGAAATTGTTCATGCTCTCATATTCATTCCAGTTTCTCTGTTGACTGGTAAGACAGTAAGAAATTAGAATTGAAGTTAGAGGTTGCTTGCTTTGGAGACAGTTTCACAACATGAGAATGAATAACCTAGACTAAAGATATATTATTGAAGAGGAAGAACTGTTTCTCCATAAGTGAAATGGATGTGGGTTGTGCTAACATAAGATTCAAAGAGGATCGTCCTTTCAGGGAATTCTGGACTAGGAGATTTGGAAGATTTATGGAAACATCTTGAAGAGTAAACAGCTGTAGGATTAATAATAAAAAAATAAAAAAAGTCAAGAAACCCATATGCTTCACCCATAGGCTATTACTGGTTGTCAGGAAGAAGAATAGATCGGTTTATACTTGTACATTCATGTACTGACTATTGAACTTTGAATCAAAGAACTAGCGATCAGCAAAACAGCTGTGAACCGCTCTTTAAAGAGGAGCTGTTAGGTATAAGGTCTCAGAGAAAATAAACACATATATCAGTAGCTAAATATTGGCTGTACTCACATTACATATGCATTTAACTGTCCACGTTTGTACTTCACAGAATTTTTTTATAGTATTTGCAGAGAATGATGCTCCTGACAGCTCATGGCAGGTTCCATGTTTGTCTGTCTCCTATGAAGCCAATTGTGTCGTTATGTCCTCCCTGCTTCCCGATGATTCCACTCAGAAAAAAGCTCGTAATGAATAACACTACTGTGCAGTGAATATTAATTAGCCATGTGGCTAGGAACAATAGCGGACTCCTGCAGTGTACTCTGCCCGGAGATTTATCAGTGCTGTGAGCTGGGCTGCATTACATGCTGTTGTAACTTGAGCCTGTAACTTCTCACTAGCAGCCAAGGGGAGGGCCCCAGAATGCTTTGCTGTATGGTATGCGGCCTCTCGTCCTTTTTAAGGGCTTGGGAATAGAGATGTAGCGAACGGTTCCCGAACCGTTCGCCGGCGAACATCTCTGAATACATGGGGCATTTACTACTTCCGGGTCGCTCTGACCCGGAGTAGTACGCCTGCGCTGCCCGGCGAAGCGCGTCCTAGATCGCGCTCCTGTTGCCGGGCACTCTCTGCGCATGTGCGTGACGTCATGAACGACGTCACGCACATGCGCAGAGAGTGCCCGGCAACAGGAGCGCGATCTAGGACGCGCTTCGCCGGGCAGCGCAGGCGTACTACTCCAGGTCAGAGCGACCCGGAAGTAGTAAAAGCCCCAGAGATGTTCGCCGAGCGAACAGTTCGCAACATCTCTACTTGGGAATACAGAGTGTTGCTGTCAGCACACATCAAAAGTAAGAGGGATTTTTAACTTTGGCTTCCTTCTAAACTGTTTAACACAGGAGAATAGAGGTTTAAATTAGCGTTTGCAGCCTGACAGTTACTCTTTAAAGCAGATCACAGCCAATGGAAAAGGGCCCTCAGGCTCGGTTTACCCCCACTGCTCACGACGATGTCTCTCTGAAACTGTAATTAAAGGTACAAGTGCATAGTACGGTGCCTCACTCCTCTCTCTACAAATACATCAAATTTGTTTGTTCTGTCAAGAGCACATACTTTGTGTAAAAATCCAGTGTTTCCTACATGTCATGGACAAACGCAGGATTTTTAAGGGAGGTATTCCTGAAAGGTCTAGAAGCACTTATGTCCCCAAGTGCTTCTAAAGACAGGTGGCTCCATACTGCCCATGCACAAAAATGTGCTGGCGTATTACGGAGCTGCCTATCTTTGGAAGTACTCAAGCACACGAGTGTTTCTGAGGGCTTCTGGAAGCAGCAAATTTGAACGGGGACAGCACTGGAACAACTTCCCAAGAGAAGAACAGAAGATAGACTTAGTTTGGACAATTCAGTGGAATATGCCACATAGTGTCACAGCGCAAGCGATAGCCATATGATGCAGGGATATATGCATCTGAAGAAGATGTCAGCGCTATATAAATATTAAATAATAATAATAACATTAGCATCTGTAAATAAGCTACATATCAATTCAGATGATAGAAACACATTTCAAGTCTCACAAAACAATTCCAGTAGAAAGGTACATACAGTATATTGTCAGTATATAGATCAGCAGGGGCAAACCCAGGATTTTCAATGGCAGGCCTCCCCGGCGCTGGCCATGCTGGGTGGGGGGTTGCCTGCACCTCCCAGCCTCCCCCTCAGGGGTGCCGCAGTGTGGGTTCCAGGCGGTGAGAGAGCTTGGGGCCCCCGTGGCCCACCAGTTGTATGGGAGCATTGGGGAGCCTCTCCATGGCGCTCCTGGATAGTGCTAATGTAGCATGAACTAATCCCTGCAGGGCAACTGCTTTGCGATATTAGTTTTAGACCCTGCTTTTTTTGGCATGCGAAAGCAAATGCAAATTTGCATGAGCGATGTCTCGTGATTAGCCAATTAGGCCAAATTTGCAAAACCCTATTTATCAGGTTCTACTTGGTTGATGCACACATTTTTTCTTTGTTGAAACCAGGATTTTCGAGGGGGGGAGGATTCCTTTCAGCAAGCCGCACACTACCGCACATGCGTTTGTCCACAAAAGAAGGGTGCCACTCTGGGCGGAGAGGAGGGAGGAGGGTGCCACTCTGGGTGGGTAGGAGGGTGCCATTGTAGGGGGAGAGGACAGAGGAGGGTGCCAAAATGGGTGGGTGGTAGGGTGCCACTTTGGGTGGGAGATGGGTGCCACTCTGGGGAAAGAGGAGAGTACCAACCTGGGTGGGTAGGAGTGGGTGCCACATTGGGTGGGGTGAAGGGTGCCACTCTGGGGGGAGAGGAGGGAGGAGGATGTCACTCTGGGTGGGTAGGAGTGGGTGGGTAGAAGGGTGCCAGTGTGGGGTAAGAGGACAGAGGAGGGTGCCAACATGGGTGGGTGGTAGGGTGCCACTTTGGTTAGGAGGAGGGTGCCACTCAGGGGGGGGGGAGGGTGCCAACATGTGTTGATGGTAGGGTGCCACTTTGGGTGGGAGAAAGGTGCCACTCTGGGGGGAGAGGAGGAAGGAGGGTGCCACTCTGTGGGGGTGGACTGAAGGGTGCCAGTGGGGAGAAAGCAAGATCGCAGCACCAGCCTCCGAAGTGTAATGCAGGGAGGGGGGCGACATCACTCCTCCCTCCCTCTCCATCAGCGCCCCCTCCCGAGTCCCCTTGCAGAGAACGCACAGCGGGCATTTAGTCTCTGCGCTCCAGCCGGCTTCTTCATTCTACTTCCTGTTTTGCATCATGGGAAACAGGAAATAGAATGAATCTGGCCAGATCGCAGAGACTAAATGCCCGCTGCGCGTTCTCTGCAAGGGGACTCGGGAGGGGGCACTGATGGAGAGGGGGGGACTAGTGATGTCAGCCTCCCTCCCCGCATTACACTTCGGCGACTGGTGCCGCGATCTTGCTTTCTCTCCACTGGCGTATCTTCAGCAATAAATAGACAAAGAAACTCTTGCAGTTGTGCTGGGCCTTTTACCACCTAACTTTAGAAAGCAAACATATCTCCACATTTCTCCAAATTTTAAGTGACCAAGACGACTTCTTAAAAGGAAAAATATTTGACTGGGGCCAGCTGTCAAAAACCCCAAAGCCAAAGAAACGACGTCCAAACCGACCACAGAGAGCTTACTGCACTACCGACTCCAGACGAATCGACAGTAGGTGAAAAACCAAAACAAAAGAGAAAATCTGCTGGAGAAGTAGATCCAAAATGTGCAGAAGTCCCTTTAGAAAGCGCATCCGGCGGGGAGGCCGAAGATTTAAATCTGCGCAAAAGGAAACGAGTGAGTTGGCAGAGGGGGACCTATGGCAAGAGGTATCCCCGGAACAGATAGTGGAGTTACGTAACCAAGAAAGCCTGAGGATCATCAATATCTCAGGTATACCTCTTTCAGACGATTGCATTAGAGGTCTTGAAAAAGGCCTGAATTTCTCTATTACAAGTCAATATGATAATTTTGATTTTGAAGTAGACTGGTATAGAGCCATTAGAAAATTGAATATTAATGTCTGGCAGAAGGGTAAAGAGGAGGAGACAGGAGGTCAGGGAGTAGAACGGGTGGGCTGCCTGGGCCTCCTGCCCCAATAGTCTAACCAGGATATGGAGACTAGAGATAGGCCGAATGGTTCGCCGGCGAACGGTTCCAGGCGAACTTCGGGTGGTTTGCGTTCGGCTGCGAAGGCGAACTTTCCCGGAAGTTCGATTCGCCCCATAATGCTCTATTGAGCAGAACTTTGACCCTCTACATCACAGTCAGCAGGCACATTGTTGCCAATCAGACTGCACTCACTCCTAGAGCCCCCCCCCCCCCCTTATAAAAGGCAAGGTCCTTGTGCCGTTTTACTCACTAGTCCGCCTACACTAATTAGTTAAGGGTGGGGGGGTTGCCATATGCTTCAGATCCTCTTTGAACATAAGGCCCCTGCCCATGGGCCCCACTAAAACCTTTGAATGTCTTGCAGCTCAACTGTCAGCAGAAGTAAACATCAACATATTGCTCATATACCGCCCCCCAAAAAATGGTCCAGCCTTTCTTAAGGAAATATCTGAACTCTTATCCTGCGTAACAGTGGAACACCCTAGATGGATCATCCTGGGAGACTTCAATGCATGGGTGGATGATCACGACTCCCAGCTAGGAAGTGAACTACTTCTCATAATGAGTGAACTGGGTCTCTCTCAGGCTGTCAACCTCCCCACCCACACGAAAGGGCACACCCTGGATCTTATATTTCATTCCGGACTTTTAATATCACACATGGATATAAACCCAGTGGTATGGTCAGACCACCACACCATCCACTTCTCTCTGACAGCACCAGCGATAAAACACAGAGGGAAAGAACTCATAAAATACCGTTCACTGAAAGATGTCTCACCCCAGCACGTTCAGAATATCCTCAACTTCGACGCATTAACCAATCATTGCGCAGACCCAGACTCCATGGTCCTGATATACAACCATGCAGTGTCATCTGCCTATGACGCCCTCGCTCCAGTTCGCATCAAACGATCTACACCACTTCACCATGCACGGTGGTTTGACAGCTCACTAAAGGACATAAAGAAAGAAGTGCGCAGACTAGAAAGGAAGTGGCGAAAATCTCAGAATTCAAAAGATAAACACACCCTTGTCTCTCACCTGGAAAGCTACCAAAATGCGATCACCAAGAAAAAATCCTCCTACCTATCACAGGAGATTGCAAAGGCCGCCAACAGACCAGCCCAACTATTCCGCACAGTTGATAGACTATGTAATCCATCCTGTCTAAAACCCACTATAACTCCCTCAAAGGAGCTATGTGAGAAATTTGCTTGCTACTTTGCTGACAAAGTATCTTCTATTCGGTCTCTCATTCAGTCCACAGCACCCAAGACTCATGCAACTAATGGAAATAGCTGCAAAAACAACCTAACACCCTGGACTGACTTCAAAAGTATTAGTGAGGAAGAGATCTCAGACATCCTCTGTCGTCTCCGCCAGACAACCTGCGACCTGGACCCTGGACCAACTAAACATATGCTGAAATGCCCTGACCTGCTTGGTCCAGCATTTCACAAAATAGTAAATTGCTCTCTGCAAGCAGGGAGGTTTCCTACCTCTCTAAAAGAAGGAATCATCAAGCCCCTTCTTAAAAAACCTTCCATGGATCCAGATGCTATGAGCAGCTACAGACCTGTCTCCAACCTCCCCTTCTTAGGTAAAGTTATTGAAAAGGCTGTCTATCTGCAACTTGAAACCAGGCTGTCAGTAAACAACATCCTGGACCCTCTACAATCTGGCTTTAAGAAACACCACAGCTGTGAAACAGCCCTCATCCAAGTCTGCAACGATCTGCTCATGGCAAGGGACAGAGGGGAATGCTCCATCCTAATCCTGTTGGATCTCTCAGCTGCTTTTGATACAGTTGACCATAAAATCCTGCTTAACAGACTGCAGGAGTACTGTGGCATCAGTGGATCAGTCCTCCAGTGGTTCAGATCATTCCTGACTGACAGAACACAGAGAGTATCCCTAGGACCTATAATGTCCAAACCTGCACCTCTACAATTCGGAGTGCCACAAGGATCAATCCTATCCCCTCTGCTGTTTGCAATCTACATGTTGCCAATCGGTACACTTATCCAACGACATGGCCTGACGTACCACTGCTACGCCGATGACACACAGCTATACCTGTCCTTCAAACCTGGTGGAACAGACCCTACCCCAAAAATAAACTCTTGCTTAGCTGAGCTTCAGGCATGGATGAATGATAACTGGTTGAAACTGAATGCTGACAAAACTGAGGTCCTGTTTGTCCAAAGCCAGTGCTCGCCATCAAAACAGCTCTATCCTAAAGCAACACCAATCAGGATTGGGAATTCAGACATAAACAGCTCCAACCTTGTGCGCAGCCTTGGCGTACTAATCGATGGGGAATTGAGTTTCAGAAACCAAATTTCATCTGTAGTTAAATCTTCCTTCTTTCATCTGAAGAACATTGCAAAGATTAAACATCTGATTCCCCCAGAGGATCTTCAAACCCTAGTCCACGCCTTCATCACATCACGGCTGGACTACTGCAATGCCCTTTATGCTGGCCTCCCCAAAAAGGACCTGCGTCGCCTGCAATTAGTGCAGAATGCTGCTGCCAGATTGCTAACAAACCAGCCTCGCCACTGTCACATTACACCGATCCTTCGCTCACTGCACTGGCTACCAGTAGAATGGAGAATACTCTTCAAGATTGGACTGCTGACATTCAAATCCCTGCACAATCTGGGCCCTGGATACATGAAGGACTTGCTGAAGCTGCACCACACCTCTCACAACCTCAGATCAGCAAGTTCTATAAACTTGGTCACTCCCAGAGTGCACCTCAAAAAATCTGGAGACAGAGCCTTCTGTCATGCTGCCCCTACTCTTTGGAACTCCCTACCACACCCAGTAAAGACAGCACCATCCCTGGAGCTATTCAAATCCAGACTGAAAAGCCACCTGTTTAGCCTGGCATTTCCAGATTTATAAAATTCTTCCTCTGTACCACGATGGTCGGAGCCATGCTTATGCGCTTTGAGTCCCACGGGAGAAAAGCGCTTTACAAATGTTATTTGTTGTTGTTGTTGTTGTTGTTGTAGTTAAGGGACAGCTGCTGACAGACTCTGCTAGGGAGAGTTTAGTTAGGCTCTTATAGGCTTGTTCCTTATATTCCTCTCTCCCTCACTCCCTCACTACCTCCTCCTGGAGGGAGGAGGGTCTCATCTTCCAGGGAATTGTAGAATTTCAAATGCCAGCTTATAATACCTTGGCCGGGAATTGAACCCAGGTCTTGGCCAGGAATTGAACCCAGGTCGGAGTGCTTGGTAGATACCTCTCTTATCCGCTATACCACCACCAACACTACATGCTGAAGGCAGCCTAGCATGTACCATTATGATATAACAAGATGGCGCTGTGCCAGCAGCCTCAGCACATAGCTCCTCACTTTTTGACACTTTTGTCCCATTTTCGCCTTTTTCTCAACTATATTTTTTACCTTTTTCGGCGCATCACAGGTCGCTTATGCCTGTGATGCACACCTGCAAGCGCACAGCCCCCGCTCGCCTCCGACTCATAGCGAGCTGCACTGGGGGATACCGCGGCCTGCCGACGCTACCACGGGGAAGGACCACACAGACGCCTCCTGGAGCCCTGCACTCATCGCTGCCCATGGAGAAGATACCACCAGACGAGCCCGGCTACCGACGGTGCACTCCCGACATCCTCGCCGGAGCCGTCCGCAACCCCCGCTCAGCCGTGCTAGGCTCCCACGTGGCCCGCAGAAAAGGGAGCGCACACACCACGTGACCCGCAGAGGAGAGAGCGCACACACACCGCAGCTGCCTCCGGGGACTGGCTGCCTCCTCGGCACAACAACACCGCCACCGAAGCTAGGAGCCACAAACTCCACTGCAGCCAGCCAGGCTCCACTATGCAACATTAGCCGGCGGCAGCAGCCGCTGTTGCTGGCTGCCCCCCCCCCCCCCCCACAGCACGCAGGCAAGATCACCTGGGGGGCCCCCAGGTCCACCGCGGCAAGTCTGCCTCCAGCCCTTCCTTCACCGAGGTCAGAATCACCGGATGCAGCGGATCCCACACGAGGCTGCCGGAGCCATCTACAGTCTGCTGCTGGGAAGGGTAAGGGACTCACTACTCCTGTTGCCTATGATGTGCCTGCTGAGCCCCTGGGCCCAACCTGCTTGCTACTCTGTCCTCTAGGCTGAACTCTTGCCACTGTCACTGCTGGTCTTACTGCAGTTTGCTCGTAGACACTCTTCGGTTGTGCACCCCCGAGTCCGCTTGCCGCCGGCTTCACCTGTGCCTCACCTGTGCTGTGTCTGGCCCAGCGTGCTGAACTCTGAACTCTGCTCTTGCCCCTTGTGCACAACCTGCTTGCCACTCTTGCCTTAGGCTGAACTTTTTGCCGCTGAACACTGCCGGTCCGAGCCTCACCTCCTGCTATGCACCCCTAGGAGGTCCGCTAGCCGCTGGCTACACCTGGCCCCACACTGCTGGTCCAAGCCTCACCTCCTGCTATGCACCCCTAGGAGGCCCACTAGCCGCTGGCTACACCTGGCCCCACTCATCGCCCGATGCTGTGTCTGGCCAGCGTGCCTGTGCTGAACTCTGCTCTGCTGCCTGGCCCACTAGCTGGTCCTATTGACTGACACTCAGACAATGCCATACCTCACTACCCCCCGCTCTCACCCTCTCACAGGAGACCGGGGCCCACTCACACCACCCCCTGCCACACGCACTACATACACCAGGGAGCAGCTCCTACAGTGGGAACCTTGTGGCCCCTCTCCCCCTGTAGCCAGGCTTCTGTCCAAGCTGGTCTGGAATCACATCCAACTGGTCCTGGATCCGGCTTTTGGCCCTCGAGCAGGCCAGAGGCGGAGAGGCTGTCGGGCAGGCGCCCCAAAAGAGAGACTCAAGAGAAAGGGCCTACGATCAGCTATCCCCTCGGTCCTCCTGGCGAACGTGTGCTCCCTCCCAAACAAGCTGGACGAACTGTGCCTCCTCTGCGACAGGAGGGACCTCAGCAGGACAACGCCAGTCCTCTGCTTCACGGAAACCTGGCTACACGAGGACATCCCTGAGAATTCTCTACACCTCACAAACACTGGTCCACATGACAGCCCAGGGGCCCCAGGTCTCTCTCACTCACTGGGGCCCCCAAACCACCATGCGACACCTAGAGGGAAGTGCGGGCAAGCCCTGGACCTCTCACCTCCAGGGAACTCACCCCACCACCTCTAAACTGAATGCCAACTGCAACAAACACAATTGCTAACTTCCAGTCAGAGCAATACCCTGCCTCTATCTGGCCAGCAGATGCTTGTCAGCCAATCAGGTGCACTGTCATACACCCTTTGCCTGCTGTACCATACCTAGCAGGAATTACATAGATTAGCATTCAGGTGGAAGGCTTCGGTTGGACGCAATCGTGAATTGCGTCGTTTAACAAGGACGCCCCGTGTAGGCACATCTCCCACACGGTCCCCTCCCTAACCACTCACCTGTCAACCGCATCGTAGAAGCTGCAAAAAATAAAATTTAAAATCACAAACACTGGTCCACATGACAGCCCAGGGGCCCCAGGTCTCTCTCACTCACTGGGGCCCCCAAACCACCATGCGACACCTAGAGGGAAGTGCGGGCAAGCCCTGGACCTCTCACCTCCAGGGAACTCACCCCACCACCTCTAAACTGAATGCCAACTGCAACAAACACAATTGCTAACTTCCAGTCAGAGCAATATCCTGCCTCTATCTGGCCAGCAGACGCTTGTCAGCCAATCAGGTGCACTGTCATACACCCTTTGCCTGCTGTACCATACCTAGCAGGAATTACATAGATTAGCATTCAGGTGGGAGGCTTCGGTTGGACGCAATCGTGAATTGCGTCGTTTAACAGGGACGCCCCGTGTAGGCACATCTCCCACACGGTTCCCTCCCTAACCACTCACCTGTCAACCGCATCGTAGAAGCTGCAAAAAATAAAATTTAAAATCACAAACACTGGTCCACATGACAGCCCAGGGGCCCCAGGTCTCTCTCACTCACTGGGGCCCCCAAACCACCATGCGACACCTAGAGGGAAGTGCGGGCAAGCCCTGGACCTCTCACCTCCAGGGAACTCACCCCACCACCTCTAAACTGAATGCCAACTGCAACAAACACAATTGCTAACTTCCAGTCAGAGCAATATCCTGCCTCTATCTGGCCAGCAGACGCTTGTCAGCCAATCAGGTGCACTGTCATACACCCTTTGCCTGCTGTACCATACCTAGCAGGAATTACATAGATTAGCATTCAGGTGGGAGGCTTCGGTTGGACGCAATCGTGAATTGCGTCGTTTAACAGGGACGCCCCGTGTAGGCACATCTCCCACACGGTCCCCTCCCTAACCACTCACCTGTCAACCGCATCGTAGAAGCTGCAAAAAATAAAATTTAAAATCACAAACACTGGTCCACATGACAGCCCAGGGGCCCCAGGTCTCTCTCACTCACTGGGGCCCCCAAACCACCATGGACCTCTGGACCTCTCACCTCCAGGGAACTCACCTGGTACAGCAGGCAAAGGGTGTATGACAGTGCACCTGATTGGCTGACAAGCGTCTGCTGGCCAGATAGAGGCAGGATATTGCTCTGACTGGAAGTTAGCAATTGTGTTTGTTGCAGTTGGCAATTCTCTACACCTCCCAGGTTTCAGCCTCACCCGTGCAGAACGGGACCCTGTCCTCTCCGGGAAGATGAGAGGAGGTGGTATCTGCTTCTATATCAGCTCCTCATGGTGCACCACCAGGACAGCACTCACTAGGAAGTGCTCCCCTGACCTCGAACTCATACTCATCAACTGCAAGCCGTCATACTCGCCACGTGAGTTTTCCTCCTATGTTCTTGTCGGTGTGTACATTCCTCCCGACGCTGACACCAAAGGTGCCTTATTGGACCTCAGCGAGACCATCTCAAAATGGGAGACGTCCCTCCCAGACTCACTATTCATTGTTATGGGCAATTTCAACAAGGCCACGGTACCACCAGCATGTGGAGTGCCCCACCAGGGGCGTGAACACTCTCGACCACTGCTACACAGCACTGAAGGGTGCTTACAAAGCAGTCCCAGGGGCAGCTCTTGGCTCCTCTGACCATTGTGTCATCCACCTGATCCCCACCTACAAGAGACGCCTAGAATCTGCCAAACCGACTCTTAAAGAGAGTCTGAAGCGAGAATAAATCTCGCTTCAGACCTCATAAATAGCAGGGGCACGTGTGCCCCTGCTAAAACGCCGCTATAGCGCGGCTTAACGGGGGTCCCTTCATTCACCCCCAAATCCCCCTCGATACACCCGGGGAGCGCTTCCTGGTTGGGGCAGGGCTAACCGCCGCAGCCCTGCCCCACGCGCGTCTGTCAGCGCGTATCTCCGCCTCTCCCCCGCCCCTCTCAGTCTTCCTTCACTGAGAGGGGCGGGGGAGAGGCGGCGATGCGCCGCTGACAGACGCGACTGGAGGCAGGGCTGCAGCCGTTAGCCCTGCCTCCAGGAAGGGAAATTCTGCGACCTTTCTACGACACACTTTTGCGGGGGGTGGGTTGGGGGTGAAGGGACCCCCGTTTAGCCGCGGGATAGCGGCGTTTTAGCAGGGGCACACGTGCCCCTGCTATTTATGAGCTCTGAAGCGAGATTTATTCTCGCTTCAGAGTCTCTTTAAATCTGCCAAAGTATGGTCGGACGAGGCCAAGCTCCAACTCCAAGCATGTTTCGACTGCACTGACTGGGAGTCCCTGGAAGCACCAAACATAGATGAGTGGGCAGACAATGTTGCCTCATACATCAGCTTCTGTGAAGACTCCTGCGTACCAACCAAATTCTTCAAGGTATATTCGAACAACAAGCCATAGTTCACCAACAAGCTACGGCATCTGCGGAGGCGAAAATAAATTGCACACAAGACTGGCAACCAGGAGGTCTATAGGGAGGCGAGGAATGACCTTAATCGAGAACTGAGGGCTGCCAAAAGGGACTATGCTGAGAGGATGGAACAAAACCTGCGCTCAAATGACACTCGAGCTGTGTGGAAGGGGCTTAGGGCGGCCACCAATTACAAGGCTCCCCCCCAACACGCACCTCCCAATCCGGAGCTAGCCGAAGAACTCAGCAAGTTCTACTGCAGGTTTGAGAGGCAGGAAGAACAACGGGTACATCTGGATCTGCCAACGCCCCCCCCCCTCGCCTCAAGGAGAACACCATGAGCCAAGCTCCTCCTCTAGTGGTGAACGAAGCTGATGTCCTGCTACTCCTGTCAAGGCTAAACACCAGGAAAGCCCCTGGACCGGATGGCGTGTTCCCAGCCTGTCTGAAAACCTGCTCCAGGCAACTCGCTCCCATCCTCACCACCATCTTTGCCAAATCACTGAGTGATGGAATAGTCCCCAGATGTTTCAAGAGGTCGACCATCATACCTGTCCCTAAGAAACAGGGAGTCTCTGACCTGAACAACTTCAGGCCGGTAGCTCTTACGTCCATCATAACGAAAACCCTGGAGCGAGTGGTACTATCCAACCTCAAGATCTCCACCTTGCCCCTTCTAGACCCCCATCAGTTCGCGTATAGGGCAAACAGGTCCACTGACGACGCTATTAACATCTGCCTGGAGTTCATTTATGACCACCTTGACAGACCAGGAACGTATGCCAGAATTCTACTCCTGGATTTTAGCTTGGCATTTAACACTATTTGTCCACGCATCCTACAGGAAGAACTAGCCACACTTGGTGTGCACCCAAGCCTGCGCCTCTGGATCACAGACTTTCTCACTGACAGGTCCCAAACTGTCAGGCTGGGCGGCATTCACTCACAAACCATGATCACGAACACAGGTGCCCCTCAGGGCTGTGTCTTGTCTCCACTGCTGTTCTCCCTCTACACGAACAACTGCAGATCCAAGGCAGACGCGGTCAAGGTCATCAAGTTCGCCGACGACACCACCATTGTCAGGCTCATCACCAAGGACAACATCCAGGAGTACTGTCAGCAGGTGGAGAGAATCTCCCAATGGTGCAAGGAGAACAAGCTAGTGCTCAACACCACAAAAACTGTCGAGCTAATCGTTGACTTCAGGAAGTCCGCGCCCACCCCACCACCAATTCACATTGACGGGACGGAAGTGGCCAGAGTGCCTTGTGCTCGTCTCCTGGGCACTACCATCTCCAGCGACCTCAGCTGGAGGCCTAACATCACTGTCATCCAAAGGAAAGCCCAGCAGAGACTCTACTTCCTTCGTCAGCTGAGGAAGTTTGACATGACCCCAGAGATCTTGACCAGCTTTTACTCTGCCACCATTGAATCGATCCTCTGCTCTGGTACACGGGCGCCACCGCCAGCGACAGGCTCACACTTCAGAGGGTCATCAGGGCAGCGGAGAGGGTCATTGGAAGACCTCTTCCCCCACTTGACCTCCTACACAAGAGAAGGCTGGGATCCAGGGCGCTGAGGATCGCTAACGACCCTGCTCACCCGGGTCACCACTTCTTCTGTCAGCTCCCACTGGGACGGAGGCTTCGGGCCATCTCCACAAGGACTGCCAGACACAGTAACTCTTTCTTTCCCTCGGCCGTCAGCCTACTAAATTCCCTCCACATACTCCCATCAGCGCACAATAACTAAGAACAAGCCATTCCATGACTTTTGAACTGTTACGGGACAGTATAACTGTTGCTCTGGCACGGAATGCAAATGTTAGTGCAACATAATGTGAATGTAATTGCTTGCCCTCTGTATATAAGTTGAGTGTAACTTCTGTAATTTTTCTGTTCTGCTGTTCTATGCTACCTATCGTTGTCTCTTGAGCTATATGTACTGTGCCAAACCCAATTCCGGGCATGACCCAGTCATGTTTGGCGAAATAAAGAATTCCTGATTCCTGATTCCTGATATATCCTGAAAAATGAGCTTGCTTAAAGATTTGTAGGCTTTCAAAAGCCAGCTTACATACCTTGGCCAGGAATTGAACCCAGGTCTGAGTGCATGGTAGATAGCTCTCTTAACCGCTATACCACCACCAACACTACATTCTGAAACCAGCCAAGCATGTACCATTATGATATATCCTAGAGAAAAATGAGCTTGCTTAAAGATTTGTAGGCTTTCAAAAGCCAGCTTACATACCTTGGCCGGGAATTGAACCCAGGTCTGAGTGCATGGTAGATAGCTCTCTTAACTGCTATACCGCCACCAACACTATATTCTGAAACCAGCCTAGCATGTACCATTATGATATATCCTAGAGAAAAATTAGCTTGCTTAAAGATTTGTAGGCTTTCAAAAGCCAGCTTACATACCTTGGCCGGGAATTGAACCCAGGTCAGAGTGCATGGTAGATAGCTCTCTTAACCGCTATACCACCACCAACACTACATTCTGAAACCAGCCAAGCATGTACCATTATGATATATCCTAGAGAAAAATGAACTTGCTTAAAGATGTGTAGGCTTTCAAAAGCCAGCTTACATACCTTGGCCAGGAATTGAACCCAGGTCTGAGTGCGTGGTAGATAGTTCTCTTAACCAACCGTAGGAATAGATACTCTTCCTAAACAAGTCCAACCTCAAATTTGTCATATCATACTAGCAACTTTATCACTAATTCTTTCCAATTGGAAATCAGCCAATCAGATATCCACCCAAATGCTCCTATCTCTAATCAATAGAAACTTCACAATGGAGGAAAAGATTAGGAGCAGAAGCCTTAACTCCCATTTCAACTTCTCTCTCCCGGAAAATTGGTTGTCTTTCACCTCATAACCTTGAACATTAGATGCAGATGGATAATTATATGTATGTAACGGAAATAGTGGATTACCTAGTTTAGTTTAAGTTGTTATATCTTGTTTGTTATGCTTTCCTATTTCAGTTATCGTGCCTTACCAAGCTTTATCCAAATTTTGGACATACCTCCATAGGCGCAGTTACAGAAAGCCGACAATTAGGAAGCACGACTCTCCTTCCATCTTAGAGTTCTATGGGCTTGATTCACAAAGCGGTGCTAACCCAGTTAGAGACTTTAGGCGTGATAACCATTGCACCATGCTGGTGAAAAGCCAGTTTAGGCGTGATAAGTTTAGGTGTGATAAGTTTAGGTGTGATAAGTTTAGGCATGCTAAGTTTAGATAAGTGTAGATAGCGTGCAAAGTCCCGCACGCAAAGCAGCGCCATTAAACTCTATGCAAAGTGCACCAGACTTTGCTAGCGCAAAACTTTTGATCAGCTGTGCACTGCGGTGCTAACGCAGTTGGTGCTTAAACTTATCATGCCTAAACTTATCACACCTAAACTTATCATGCCTAAACTTATCACACCTAAACTTATTACACCTAAACTTATCATGCCTAAACTGAGTTTAGGCGTGATAAAGGGCTTTTCACCAGGGTGCTAACTGTTAGCACCGCTTTGTGAATCAGGCCCTATGTCTCATCTTTCATGAGACACAAACGTTGCATATACTAGCCTCAAGATACACTGTTGATAGGCCCTAGGCCCCTTTTTATCAACAGTCACACTGCGCAACCAGGTGCACATGGTATCAGCCTAGTCGGCTCAGGTAATGATACCATGTTTGGTTTCTCTTTAAAGAAAATTATTATTACCAAGGACTAGAATGTTTGATGTCTAATGATGTTCAATGCTCACCTTCTTACAAATGGTACCTGAGATGTGATGCCTTTTATACTGTATAAGCCTTTCAATGCTCCTGTAACAAGGGTATATAACTGTATCTTTTTATATATATTCTGTTAAACTCATATTCTGCAACTAAATGCTTGAAAATTTCAATAAAAAAAAGATTTTCATGGAAAAAAGTTCTCTTAACCAACCAATTGTCTTGGCCAGGGGATCACTAACAGAACCCTTGTCCAACTTTCTGGACTTTGTACTTAAACCACTGCTGGGAGGGGTTCCATCACTCTTGATAGACACCTTGGACACCCTAAAAAAACTGGGATCAATTGAATGGAGGGAGGGTTACTCTCTCGCCTCAATTGACGTGGTTAGTCTATATACAAAGATCCGTCAAATGTTGGGTGTGGAAAACTGGGACAATATATGGTTAGTCATGGTGAAGATGTACAATGGTCAGCATTTATATGTTGCTTAAATTTTGTGTTTAGTCACAATGCTTTCCAATTTGATGATGTGTGGTTAGGTACTGGCAGACATCGGGTGTTGCGATGGGGACAGCTGTAGCACCCACATTTGCGAAGAAAAGGAGGAGAGCGACGGCACTGCTGTCATACACTTCATTCAGGAATCATAACAAGATAAAATACGAAATTGTCCGTACAAAAAATGGAAGACACATACCATAGGTGACTGTGGATGGTGCGGAGGGTGCAGAGGCTGAAAAGCCTTACTGCCGTTTTGTGCGTTTGCGCTTCTACGGAGGCTGCACCCACATTTGCCAATTTATATCTGGTGAGTTGGGAGGAAAAGGAAATATACAGCACCGCCAATCCTAGTATCGTGCATCCTTCGTCTGCTGGTACAGATTTGTGGACGATATACTGATTGTGTGGAAGGGTAATCGTCCAGGATTTGACAAATTCATTGAACACATTAATGGGAACTGCTTTGAGATGCAATTCACAGGTGTATGGGGAGGTGAGGAAATCGAATTTTTGGATTTAACAATCTTCTCAAAAGATGGTCAGTTATTGAGTCGGGGCCATAGAAAAAAGACAGCAACTAATTCCCTATTGCAATACAATAGTTACCATCCTCATCATACCCTCAACATTATCCCATATGGACAATTCTTGAGGCTGAAACAACAGCCTCGAGACCGACTTTTTATCCCAGAGTTTTGAGCTGGGTACTAGACTCTTGACGAAAAACTACCCCAAAGATTTAATTGTAAATGCATTCCTGAAAGCAAATGGGAAGGATCGCAAGGAATTGCTCTGGGTAGAAGGAGGGAGGAGTAAACCTCCAAAAAAGAGTCAGAACCCAGCAGAGCAATAAAGAAGTAGGGGATAACAAAGTCACAATGGTGTTTAATTATACACCTATGGCCAATCAGATTCGCAAATCTATTTATAAACACTGGAATATCTTGAAAGAGGACCCCTCCCTGGGCATTTAGCCACTTCCAAACCCCTGATTACATTTAGACGAGCAAAAACAATTGGGGACATGGTGACATGTAGTGAGCTGAGAGAAGTTAAAAAAGAAAACTGGTTACAGAAGTATCGCCCTAAAGGGAACTACAAATGCAGGGACTGCAATCATTGTGAGCAGTTCCTCTCAGGAAAATCTGTCCAACTAGGAGGAGAAAAAATCGTAATTAGGGACTATCTGCACTGTAAATCCACGTTTGTGGTCTATGCAATTATCTGCCCGTCAGAGGTATTATATAGGGGAAACGACTAGACAGCTGGCCACCAGGTTTCAGGAACATGTAAATTCTGTCCGCACAGGAAAGGGTGCGGGCAGATTTATTGCACATACGAGACAGGAACATAATGGTAAAACAAGTGGTCTTAAATTTACATGCCTTAAATGGGTCCCGATCCCCCATAGAGGAGGAAATCGGGAACAAATGTTGCAAATGCATGCTATGCAGGAGGTTTAAACGAAAGGAATAAGTTGTTTTGCTTTTTAAATCCATATTAATTTTGGGAACACTCCACTGCAGTGAATTTCACTGATAAGTGTTTTTAATGTAATACATATGTTTATAATATGTGTTTTTAATACTGTTTTCTTATCTTCTTATGTCTTGTAAATACCGCATCTCCACTGTGTATATGCCTGTTCCTATGACTACAATGAACGTATCACGTCAGCGCATCTACGCAGAATTTCGGCGGCGCTGTTCCCCTATTGGGCAATAGCCCAGGCCGGGGATTGGCTGCCATGTACACGTGACCCTGAAAGGGGGCTGAGCATATCGCGGAAGCAAGCGCGGGTCAACGTCTACCGGAGGATGGCATGGAAGCGGTGGGGAGTGGTAAGAAGCTCATATAGAGTATTTAAAGAAAACCTGAACTGAAAATTAAAAGTCAAAATAAGCATATACAAGTCATACTTACCTTCCATGTAGTCTACTCCTCAGTGTCTTTCTCCTGTCCCACGTCCTGTTTGTTCACTGTGATCAAGGGAATTTTCCGTCCTCCATTTTGAAAATGGCCATTACCCATAACAGCTTTCTGGTCAGCACACACTTAAACTGTAACATCGCCCACTTGAGCCACAGGGAAACATGGACATTACATGGTACATCAGTTTTCCTCTCAGCTATAACTGACAGCAACTGATATTTTACTGACAGCAACTGATATATTTCAGATCTGACAAAATATTGTCAGAACTGGAAGGGATCATTGTCAGAATAAAATGGTGAGCTTCTGAGAGGAACTGATGGCAAGGTAACTATGCAATGTTCATTTGAAGTTACCTCATGTGTTTATTTTAAATATTTTTACTCAGTACAGGTTCTCTTTAAGGACATTGGCTATTGTATGTATTGTGACATTGGTCTCTGAGGAAGCGAGTAATTGTGAAACGGCTGTTAGGCCGTCACTTGTATGCTGCTTGTTTTTTCTGTGCTGGTGTTGGTGGGCAAATAAACCTTTAAGAATTGTGGAGGGTGCATTGTCTACTTTCTACTTTACACTGGAATATTGGTGTAACGTGTGCACACCACAGAAGGGCCCGATCACCTCAAAAGGTCCACTTGGTGCATTTAGTGCCGACACTACAAATGTCTATTTTTCCCATAGACCATGCAGTATATTCACCAGCTTGCCCGCTTCAGCTATTTCAGGGAATTTTTTTTAAAGGTACAGGAGTCTCAAGGGGGTATTCCAGACATTGGTAACCCCCGGCTGAATGCGCCAGGGCATGTGGTTCAGCTGCATCTAGTGCCAGTCTCCTCTTATCCAAAATAAACCCTTTAAGACTAGCACAGAGGGCTGTAATCTGAAATGTAAAAATAATTTTAACAAAAAAAAATTACAAAGACCCTGATGCACTAACTTTCAGTAATTTTGCCATCTGCAGGCAGCGGTATTGGCAAGTATTAGTACTAACAGCAGGGGAGTAACGCGCGTTATGCAGTTAGCGCAACTTGCATTACCTGAGTAAAGCAAGTTGCTGTAGTAATGTGTGGTGTGTTACTTGCCAAAGCAGGTACTCCCCTAGTGTTAGTACTGGAAAAAAAGTAATGTCTTCATGTCAAAGCATTAGTAAAAAAATGATTGAAATTAAATGTAATTTTAGAGTGTTCAGTTCTATACCTTTGTAAAAACAATGTGTAACATTCACAAGAAGTATTGACAAGGACTGCACTACTGGTAAATCATTTGGTGCTAGATATCATTCTGTGCACTTCTGCAGACATCCATAAGTTAAGGCTGGCATATTTATTTCCTCTTAAACAATACCAGTTGCCTGGCAGTCCTGCTGATCTCTCTGGCTTGCTTTGGAGGCGTTTTCATGACATGAGAATGAATAACCAAGACTAAAGATAAGTTATTGAACAGGACTGTTTTTCCATAAGTGTCTGAATCACACACCTGAAACAAGCATGCAGCTAATCTTATCAGATCTGACAATAATGTCAGAAAGGCATGATCTGCTGCATGCTTGTTCAGAGTCTATGTGTAATGATCTGTGGGCGATTTCCAGTCAGCGCACACCACGTGCGCTGAAGCAGAAGGAAATCGCCACAATCAAAGAAGCAAAGTACCAAGTATAGATTTGTAGAGGAGAATTCCAACCAGCAGATGGAGTTGTGGAGTACAGAGGAATAAGTCCTCTGTACAGCCACAGATGCCAGATTGAAATTGTACGATTAAGCAAGACTGGGCAACAAAGTAGCAACACAGAAGAAAGCAAGAACAGAGACAGACTATATGAATGTCTACCAATCTAGTCGCCACCCAGCAATGGTAGACATATCACATCAGAACAGACCAGAATGAGAAAGCTAATCACAAGAGAGGCGATTGCTATCAGCAACACAAGACTGAGCAAAGACAGAGCATGAATAGTAAGGAAGACACAGCAAATAAGTACAATCTGAACGCCAAGGAAAATAACAAATGAAGTAGCTAAACGCGGTCACCGCACGTTATGCGCAACAGTGACAAGCGCGTTAATGGCACGGTCACTGCACGTTAAGCGCAACAGTGACAAAGCGTACCAACCCTGACTAACAAATGAACACGGAGAACAAAGACAAACAGATAGCGGGAACGCTTGCTAATCGGTTGTCTCACACCAGACAACAGCAAGCGTTCGTCCAGACAAAACAGACAGAAGGAGTAACCAGTAGCAACCGCAGCTAAGGTTATACTCCAAGACTCAGACAAGGGAGATCCACCACCTCTAACGCTAGGGCGAATGCGATCTAGGAACAGGACAGAACGTCACTGTCAGCCACCGCTGGCGACAATACAATCGCACGGACAAGACAAGACAGAATAGGCAGTACAATTATACACAAACCTGACTGCACTAATATGCGTGCAAGGAGCATGCCCCAAGAATTAACTACACTAGAATATTATCAACCAAGATGCTGAGGCTCTAAAGTTAGTCTCCCTAATCAGGAACTATGTCAAGCAAGGAATTCTGGGAAGAAGTGACATTTATACTGGAAACCTTCAAAGGAAGCAGACAAGCAGATTGCAAGATAAGTAGATGCAAATCAGTCAGCTTTGCAAACTGACAGAAAGGCCTCTTTTCCCTGGACTGAACTATGCAACCTGCATAGTAAACAAAACTGTCCAAGGAATCAAGGCCAGCAGAGCGGATTCTGACACTATGGCTAAAAGTATTAGAGGCAGAGTAACAGAAGGACAGCCAGGCTAGTAGGCTACTGTTGTTGCTTAAAAGGAAATAAATATGTCAGTCTCCTTATTCCTCTCACTTCCGGTGTCCTTTAAGAAAGGGCCAAATCATGGATTATTACACTTTGTATCAATGGATGAGAGTTTTTTGCATAACGATGCTTTATGATGATCATCAAGTTAATTTACATATAACAGATATGAACCACTTTCAAAAAACAAGCAAACTTTGTTTGTCCTTACATTGTACTAGTGTATGTTTCAGCAAGACTGAAATTTAGTTTTAAAGGAGTTATCAGGCAAAAATTTAAAAAAAAGCTTTACTCACCTAGGACTTTCTCCAGCCCCTTACAGCCAACTGTCCCACGCTGACCGCTCCACTCTCCGCCGCTGCCCCGGTCTCCGCGCACGGTGCAGAGGCTGACCCCAAGGTCATCCTTACTGCGCCTGCATGAAGCGCCACTGTCAATTATGTCCACGTGGTCTGCGGCGCACTGCGCAGGCACAGTAGTTCTGCGTCTGCACAGGACGCCGCGGGCAACATGGCCATGATTGTCAGCGGCGCTTCACGCAGGCGCAGTAAGGCCGACCCCGTGCTTGGCCTCTGCACTGTGCAGGGAGCCCGGGACGGCGGCGGAGAGTGGAGTGGTCAGCGTGGGACAGTCGGCTGCAAGGGGCTGGAGAAAGCCCCGGGTGAGTAAAGCTTTTTTTTTTTGCATGATAACTCAGATAAGCATTATTATTATTTATTAATATTTATAAAGTGCCAACATATTACAAAACTCTAAACTATGGATAAATAGGGAGACAGACAACAAGGCACAAGATACAAGATCATTCATTGGAGTTTGTCTTAAAGACCACATAATTCACATAAGCATAAAAACCCTTAAACTTAATTAAAGTTTCCCAATTCCCAGCAATATTACAACAACAACACAAAATCTAAAACATGGCTCATAATAGTTAGTATTTTTGGGACAAATGTCCTGGTATAGTTTTACAAAGCATTATGGCTCCCTGAAGAATATTAGGATACAATATTAGATTATATGTCTCCCTCTCATCTTCTCAGTCTATAAAAGTCCATAACATCCAAGGTCCATTAAGCCACCAATTTTTTCTGAGAAAAGGATATAAAATTAGCTTCAGTGGCTGGTACTGCAGATATATTTAGATTTTTAGGGGAAAAAAAGTAATCACCTAAAATAACACTACAGAGTGATTTTACAAATGGAATATTTTTCTTTCAAAGAAAATGGCATAATAGCTTTTCTTCTGTTTGTGAGAAACAAGGGCAATAGGCAGCAGTGTTATGTATCTTTTGGGAGTTGTATAATCATACAGATGGACTAGGTCTTATTTTCTGATGGAATATGGATTTGTATAATTCACTAAAGAAAACAATGGCATTTTCTCAGTCTAGATATTCTACTTTTAGGCTGGTCCTGTGAGGGATGTGATGCTTTTCAAAGGGATGTGATGCTCCGGTCGCATTGCAGCGCAATGCCAAAAATGACAAACATATGGCCCTGTGGCAGAGTGCCCCAACAGGGTCATATGCATAAGCCAGCCCCCCGCTCAATAACATACTCCCTGCTGGACAAGAAGTATGTCATTGGGATCCCTGTTATCTGCGCATGCGCACAGCACTCCAATTGATTCAGTTCCAGCCTCGCCCATTGACTCCACTGACTCCCTCCCCCACCCTGCTGTGTTGCCACAGAAAGTCATATGGTAATAACTAGCCCGTTTGCTGGAAAACAGGCATTATTCTGAAACCCCGCCACTCCGTTGGCCAAACTGCCCTGACAGTTTTTGGTTGAAGTCTTGCTGAAGAATTCCAGAGCTCTGTGGTCATCCCCACATATGTTGCCATGGCCTGCCCCTAAAATAAAACTCTGTAATGTCAGTCAACCCTCAAAGGGATAACTTGTTAACTATACAGTATGGAATTTCCAGCAATGAACACCATTAACCATTTCAGCCTTCAGTCATTTTTCACCTTATGCATCCGAGCAATTTTCACCTCCCATTCATTCACCAATAACTTTATCATTACTTATCACAATGAATTGGTCTAGATCTTGTTTTTTCCGCCACTAATTAGGCTTTCTTTGGGTGGTACATTTTGCTAAGAATTATTTTTTTCTAAATGCATTTTAACTGAATATGAAGAAAAAAGTGAAAAAAAATCATTATTTCTCAGTTTTCGGCCATTATAGCTTTAAAATAATAGAAGAAGAAGAAACAACGGAGCGCTCCTTGGTGAATTAACTTTTTAATCTTGAAAAACACGCAACATAAATACACTTACAGTGTGTTGATGAAAAGTGCGCTTGTCAGGCCTGCGGGCGGTCCTTTCTCTGCTCCTGTGCCTGGCCGGGACAGCAGGAGCGGTGGTATCGGCGGGAGTGACACGCGGTGGGCGAAGCCTGGTGCGCTGGAGCCGTATGACGTCACGACGCGTTTCGGCGTAACCACGCCTTCGTCAGGTGACGCTACGGTCCATACGGCTCTTATTTATACTACCCAAAGTGGGAGTGTTTGGGAGTTTTGAATTGAAGGACCCCGCCTATATGGCGTGTCCTATTATTAAGCAGGTGTGCTTTTTTGAAACAGGGAAACTTTATTAGTTTAAGGACAATTAAAAGGGGCAATAAAACGCCTTTATTAAAATAAAACGAAAATTAAAATTACGGGCGGTGACATTGCACTCTACCCACTATGCTGTAAATATAAGTGGTAAATATAAGTAATACGTGTGTGTTGCTCGGGCAACATTTATGTCCCAAGTAGTGGTATCTCAAACCATTGGATGCGGGGTCTGGGTGTGATGCCGCCTCAATGGGCTATACAGTGGCTCCCCGGTGCCCTCAATCAAATTAATTGATGTGACAGGAGAAGTGCATATCTGCTGGGTGTACAGCAAAAGCGCGGCTGCAGATGCGACAATAAAGTCGCATCGGTGTCCAGCGCTGGAGGGGTATGTGGCTAACAGATGCATAAATGCAGAGCTAGCGTAATCGTTACGCGACTGGGTAGCCGTGGTTAAGGGCTTAGGGGTGAAGATATATGTTACTAAAGCTTCAGGTGTTCCAGTGATGCTGTTGCAGGATGGGGTAACTGTCAAAGTTGGTTGTTTTGGAAGGGGGAAAGGGAGAGGGACCGAGGCAGGGGGAGGAGGAAGAATAAGGCCTATTGGGCCCCAGAAAGGTGGAAGTGCCAAGAGGTTATAATCGTTACAAAAAGCTGCGGACTTCCAGATCCTCATTTAGGCCTTTTGGTGATAGACAATCTAACTTGAAGATCCAGTACACCTCTTGTTCACAGAGTTTCTTATATCTTAGGCCTCTAGGTATGGTGGCAGGGATTTGCTCTAGGCCAAGTATCCTCAGATTATTTTTCTTAACCACTAGGCCATTAAGAAAAAGACTTGGGGAACACAAATGTAACATTATATCCAAGTCTGAGAAACATAGTGTCCCCAGACACTTCGCTAAATGTCATCAATCAGATCCGAATAATCTGAGGATACTTGGCCTAGAGCAAATCCCTGCCACCATACCTAGAGGCCTAAGATATAAGAAACTCTGTGAACAAGAGGTGTACTGGATCTTCAAGTTAGATTGTCTATCACCAAAAGGCCTAAATGAGGATCTGAAAGTCCGCAGCTTTTTGTAACGATTATAACCTCTTGGCACTTCCACCTTTCTGGGGCCCAATAGGCCTTATTCTTCCTCCCCCCCCCTGCCTCGGTCCCTCTCCCTTTCCCCCTTCCAAAACAACCCTCCCCTTTTTCCCCCCCTTCTTCCGCCCCTCCCTCCCCACCCGTTTTTTCCCCCGTCCCACCCCCCCCTCTCCCTTCCCCCCCCCCCCCACTTCCCCCTTCCCCCCCCCCCAACCCCTCCCCTCTAAAAGGACTGTCTACGCATCCCGGGAATTATTGGACTATTAAGAAACCCAGTTGTTCTTATACTAATTTAACATGAATCTTTCCCATCATGGTTTGTGATTATTATAATTTTTATAACTTTTATGCAATGTTTAGGCATTTTTCAAACATTTTTTAGGCATTTTTAGAGCATTTTTAGAGCATTTTTGTGCATTTCTAGGGCAGTTGTTGCAAGCAAGTCTGTAAAACACACACTCTTAGGGGGCACCTCTTAGCCCAATTTATACTTAACGAGTACTGTCTTTGACAGTTACCCCATCCTGCAACAGCATCACTGGAACACCTGAAGCTTTAGTAACATATATCTTCACCCCTAAGCCCTTAACCACGGCTACCCAGTCGCATAACGATTACACTAGCTCTGCATTTATGCATCTGTTAGCCACATACCCCTCCAGCGCTGGACACCGATGCGACTTTATTGTCGCATCTGCAGCCGCGCTTTTGCTGTACACCCAGCAGATATGCACTTCTCCCGTCGCATCAATTAATTTGATTGAGGGCACCGGGGAGCCACTGTATAGCCCATTGAGGCGGCATCACACCCAGACCCCGCATCCAATGGTTTGAGATACCACTACTTGGGACATAAATGTTGCCCGAGCAACAGACACGTATTACTTATATTTACCACTTATATTTACAGCATAGTGGGTAGAGTGCAATGTCACCGCCCGTAATTTTAATTTTCGTTTTATTTTAATAAAGGCGTTTTATTGCCCCTTTTAATTGTCCTTAAACTAATAAAGTTTCCCTGTTTCAAAAAAGCACACCTGCTTAATAATAGGACACGCCATATAGGCGGGGTCCTTCAATTCAAAACTCCCAAACACTCCCACTTTGGGTAGTATAAATAAGAGCCGTATGGACCGTAGCGTCACCTGCCGAAGGCGTGGTTACGCCGAAACGCGACGTGACGTCATACGGCTCCAGCGCACCAGGCTTCGCCCACCGCGTGTCACTCCCGCCGATACCACCGCTCCTGACCTGCTGGCCAGGCACAGGAGCAGAGAAAGGACCGCCCGCAGGCCTGACAAGCGCACTTTTCATCAACACACTGTAAGTGTATTTATGTTGCGTGTTTTTCAAGATTAAAAAGTTAATGCACCAAGGAGCGCTCCGTTGTTTCTTCTTCTTCTGTTACCTAGGATTACTGGCGCCACCCAGCTAAAAGGAGCAGCACACTTACACCTTCTTAGTACCAGCACAGCGCAGGTTACTTTCTACCTTTGTAGCTTTAAAATAATACATGCTACCATAATTAAAATCCACTTATTTTATTTGCTCATTTGTCCCGATTAGTACACAATTTAAATTTTGTCCCTATCACAATTTATGGCACCAATATATTATTTGGATATAAAGGTGCATTTTTTCAGTTTCGCGTCCATCCCTATTTACAAGCTTATAATTTAAAAAATAATTGTAATATACCCTTTTCTCATGCATATTAAGAAAAAGTTCAAACCCTTAGGTAACAATTTATGTAATTTTTTTTTTCAAAACAAAAAACCTTTCATGTGCGCTCCTCAAGTGGTTGTTTCTATGACCTAATTATAAATTACCTCACTACTTTCAACCTGGGTCGCTCCTGCATCAAGTGTGTGTGTCCCATTAAAGGTAGTACATGGGGTAAGACATGGCGCTCTACAGGTAGCTACAGATAAAAACTACAAGAGAAGTAAGAATGATGTAACAATGTCCATTCTTTTACAAAAACAGTTAAAAAGTCCATATAGAACTTCTTCCAAACTTCTTTGGGGTGAATAAAACTGCACACTCTTCCTGTAATTTACAGTTACAGTATCAGCTCACCAGATATTACAGCTGCCCTTCTCAGGATCAGCAAACAGCGCTTCTGGCCCAGCCAGTACTCATGGGTGTTTCAGTATGCTCTCTTTCCAGTATGCTCTCTTTCCTCTTGGCCGCTCCAAACATAGGAAACAGAAAAGGCACTGCAATTGTGTAATACTGTATGGCTAGAGTAATTTATAATACACCAGTGCTCCCAGTTATCACATCGGCACTCAGTGCTCCTCCAAGTAATCAATAAAGCCTCTCACCAAACAGCCTGGCTGAACCAGCACAGACCAGCAAAAAACACTTTGCAGATAGCATCAGCTGTCCTCCTTCATCCACAGTGGTCCTAAGACTCAAACAGGGCCAAACATAGTGTAAAACCATATTTTATTAAAAATATTAAAAAGTAGTGCACTCACAATGTTCCAGAATCAAATGCGCATATCAATAGTTCCCTTGAGCTCGTTCAGCGTCCCTCGCTCCTCGTAATAAAAGATGGTTTTACACTATGTTTGGCCATGTTTGAGTCGTAGGAACACTGTAGATGAAGGAGAAAAGCTGATGCTATATTGTACAGGTATGCTGTACTTCTATGGGGTCCATTGTTGGGTATGCTGCCCTTCCAGAGCATATGTGATGCATTCATCAGATGGTCTGTCAGACTTGTCTATTGCAGAAACAAAACAGACTCAAAGAAAGACAGTAGAAACAGATATGTGTCAACAGAGCCACAGGAAAGCATTGGCCCTTTCTGCGTGTCCATTGGTCTGCTTTAGTCTACACCTGGAAACGGGCAGGCAATGATTTAGTGGGAACATATCCCTTCAAACTACATAAGTAGACAGCATGTCCCACCAAACAGCGTAATTAGGCAGCATATCCCTTAAAACAACATAAAAAGAGTGACCCCTCCAAACAGCATAATTAACCATAGTGCCCCTAGGAAACATAATTAGGCAGCACGTATGCCAAACAACATAATTAGGCAGCATGCCAACTAAACATAATTAGATAGTAGAGTGCCCTCTCAAACAACTCCACTGTTTTGCATCACAGCAGACTTATTTCATTCCAAATAGACAAGACCTTTTACAGATAGGCTAATGTTTCTTTTCACAACATGATGTGATGAGCAGCACTTCAGGGTGGTGCGTAAAGTAGTATTTCATAGTGGTTTTATGTGCTGGGCCCAAAGTATTGTGCATAGTGAATGTTTTCAGATTATCCCCATCAGCTAGCTAAAAAGAGAGAGAGAGAAGGAGGGAGGGCTGCATGTAGCCAAATCAGTATTCCCTTCTCCCCTGTCAGCAATCACACAATTTGTTACAGACCTTCCCTGTCGTACAGAGGAACAATGATGTTCCTGCAATCTCACTGCTCCCTTACATAGCTATTACCGAGCCTCTAAAAGCATTCCAGAGTGGCACCTAAACCTCAGGATTATTTACAAAGCATGCTATCTGTATTTTGTAAGAGTCTTATTTTCCTTTCTCCTTTTTCAGCAAGGTAACTGAGAGAATAACTAGTCCGCCAGTTTTGCCGCATAGTGTGCTACCACCTGGACTTTCCCTCGAAAGACTTTTATCTTCTTTAGTTATTTACATATATGATCAACTCTAGAAACAAAACATTTTATTTCTTTTCCATATCCACACAATGGGGTCGATTCATAAAGCATTACCACATTCGGTAATGCAGAAAACAGCTGACTTTACCGAGCACTTAGGAAAATGTCAATTCATAAAGGCTGTTACTGCATGAAAAGCTGAAATTACTGAGTGAGCAGTGAGGTAAATTACCGACTTGTGAGGTAATTACCTCTACATATGTCAGTAAATGTCAATTCATAAAGCCAAGCAGTAAAGCCCCGAAGCAATACCATCTGCTTTGAAGTGGTGAAAAGAGTGCGGAGTCTGCTAGGAGACTGTGCTGGGAGCCGTGACTCACAAGCAGAAGCAGTGATAGCTGTGACTGACCGAAGTAGGGAGCCAATAGAAACAGCCCCTGTCTTTTGCTAGTCTGAATGATGGAATCTAATAGGATCTGCAGCTTTCACCGGCGGGACAAGCTTTTCAACCCCAGAGGTAAGAAGCAGAGCAAGATCGGGACAAGCCAGGCATCTCTTGAATACCCTAGGCCAGGGGTGCCCAATACGTCGATCGCGATCTACCGGTAGATCGCGACCGCCCTCTGAGTAGATCGCGGCCGCGTCCTGTCAAATTTAGCTGCAGCGTGGTTGCGGCTGTGAAATTACGTGTAGCCTCAGCTGTCATTTTCTCCTAGCAGCTGCAGGGGAGAGGCGCGGCTCATGGGGAGAGGCGTGGCTGAAGGGGAGAGGAGCAAATGGGGAGCCTCTTCTTCCCCTTCAGGCTCTGTGATGCAAGCCGTGTGGCCACTCCTCCCCAAGTCCCGCGGGTCTTCAGTGACGTCTAACAGTCATCCCTGCTCTTGTGAGGCGAACAGAGGCGACTGATGCTGCGCACAGAAAGGGGGCTAAAGAGACTGCTCTGCAAGGTGGGCAACTGGGCATATGGAAGTTTAGATTTGATGAAGATGGGGGGATTGCGGTGGTTGGAGGGGGGGGGGGGCGTTTATAGATGTGTTGATCACAGGAGCCATGTGCTGTGGTGGGAGAAGGATTGTGAAAGGGGGGACAGGTGTTGAAGAGAAGGGTTCTGTGACCATTTTTTTACAACTATGCTGTGATGGGGAGGGGGGATCATGACACTCACTGTGCCTAACTATGCTGGGATATGTGTGTGTGTGTGTGTGTGTGTGTGTGTGTGTGTGTGTGTGTGTGTGTGTGTGTGTGTGTGTGTGAGTGTGTGTGTGTGTGTGTGTGTGTGTGTGTGTGTGTGTGTGTGTGTGTGTGTGTGTGTGTGTGTGTGTGTGTGTGTGTGTGGGTTGTGCATGCGTATGTTGGTAGATCTCCTAGGCTTGGTCATTTTAAAAGTAGCTCGCGACCCGAAAAAGTGTGGGCACCCCTGCCCTAGGCTGTGTGGCTGTTTAACCTCTTGGGTACCTGTTTTAAGATAAGTAAGACCTAGTGGGGAAAAAAATCACCTAAGCATGGCCTGTGTAAGGTTTCTTGGAAGCTAATCTAAGCTGTGGCAATTAAATAGAACGTTAAGAAAGACTAATAGACAGATCCAGGGCAAGCAGAGGCAGTAAAACAAAACATGTACATCTAAATAGATGTCAGGATGCCTCGCAATGCCCTGTTCCTGCTGCACGGAACAGCTTGTAACAACACAGAGACACTCCACATTGCTCTGCTGTTACCACAAAGGTTTCTGTCAATGGGCTTCGGTAATTTACCGCACCTTAGCCCACAAAAGTCTAAAATACCAAATGCTGTATTTTCCCGACTAGTTTTTTTTTTCCACACAGCCTTCTATGAATTGAGCCCAATGTAAAATTAGAGAATTTGTGGTCACATGACATGCTGTACTGGCTGCCTCAGAGTTTCAGTGCAGTCTTGATTGTACACACAAACAACTGAAACTATGCTGATCCATTTGAGGGCCCAGTATTTAAATGGTAAAGGGGTGCTAAGGAGAGTCTTAAATTTACATCCTTGAATATAATCATAGAGACAAGAAATCCATTGAGGCAGCAGGAAGACCAAATGATAGTAGTTGCATGCGCTAAGGTTGGGTTCACAAATAAATCTATACAATTCTGTTCCAGCCCTGTTCTGTCCTGCATCGGTTTTATATCAGTTTTACCAGACAGGAATGGAACTGTTCACTTTTTATATGTGAACTAAGCCATAGAAAACTCATACAAAACTACCAGGACCAAAAATGTACAGATTTATGTGTTAGCCCAGACGTAGAAAACTGCAGCAAAACGGATGAAAACTGTCAGGACAGGACTGGAACAGAACTGTACACCTTTTATGTGTGAACCCAGCCTTAAACTCCAATGTAGTGATCAAAAAATAAATTAACATGCAATTCCTCACTGATGCTGAGATGGAAAGAAAATTAGTTTAGCAAGGCTATTGCTGCTACTTAATCACTTAGGCTGGGTTCACACATAAATCTGTACATTTCCAATCCAGGTGTAGTCCAATCCTGTCAGTTTTGCACCAGTTTTCTATCAGTTTTATTTGACAGGTTTGCAACTGAACATCTTTTATGTGTGAACACACTTATAAAAAAAAAAAATATGACGAATGCAAAACTGACAGGGCAGGACCGGAAATGTACAGATTTATGTGTGAACCAAGCTATACAAAACTGATACCAACTGTCAAAAGGACTGGACACATTTTATGAGTGGAACCAGCCTCAGCTTTCAGTTAACCGACTGGCAACGGTTGTCATAGGCTCATGATTTTCCCTTTCTTGGAAAATATAAACTGATCAGAATTTTTTGTGGCTGCAGCACTACAATAACAGAAGTAACTAAGGTGTTGGGGGAAGGGGGGGGGGTTACAGAGGGCTGCAGACTCCATGCAACAACATTTGTGTTGTGTTTCAGCCATTTTCTATGAGGGGAAAAAAGAGGTGCTTGGTGTTTATTCAACTCAATTTATATTTGCATAGGCACAGTACAATCAAAAAACAAAGATAGATTGTATTTCCTTCTCATTTCTGGATCGTTACCCTCTGTGTTCACGTGGGACTGCTGAAGCTGTGGTTAAAGTGAACCCAAGGTGAAAGTACACTGATGAGATAAGCAATAGCTTTAATCCTCCTACTCAGTGGCGTAGCTAAGGAGCTTTGGGCCCCGATGCAAGTTTTACAATGGGCCCCCCTAAGCACTCTATACATAACAATTGATACGGCGCACCAAAACCTGCCAATGGCAACTACAGTGTCAGGGGTGCAAGAAGGGGATGGGGAACAGTTTGGTAATGATTACCACTATTTAAAGTATCTATAGAAGTGATTATTATGAGCACAGGACCAATAGAGAGATAATGTAGTTGAGGGATGGCCCTTCGGGGCCCCTCTGGCCCAAGGGCCCCGATGCGGTCGCTACCTCTGCACCCCCTATTGCTACGCCCCTGGCTGCTCCTACTTCAAAAAATGTCTGTTTTTTAAGATATTTCATGGTTTTATTTTATACTAGTAGACCTAAACCCGTGCTCTAGGTCTCTCCCACTGCCGCATGTCAGCACACGCGTGTGCACCTGTCCGCCGCGCGCACATGTGCGCACCCATCTGCCCGCATCCCCTGGACCCGTCCTCCTCCTGTCCCAACGGCTACACATGCGCAGTAGCCAAAACACATGGGACAGGACATGGGGGGAGATATGGTTGTGTATGTCAGTAAGTGTGGTGGCCCATGACTGGAGGAATGGTTGTATATGTTCGGACATGAGACAGTGCAAGACTGGAGGTATGAATGCTTCTGTTAGAGTGTTTAGAAGGTAGCAGGAAATTTGGGCGCATGCAGCTAAAGGACAATTTGGGCGCCGCCATTGCCATCAATATTAATTATTGACTATTGGGCGTCGAAGCAGAAATTTCAGTGCCCTGTAAAAAAAAAAATATTGTTTTCAACCTTATGCTATTAGTTTAAACAACATATTTCAATTATATTTTTATCACTTTGCCTGTATTAACTACAGATATCCAGAAACCTGTGTTAACTGTACAAATATCAGGAAAGTGTTCCTGTGTTTAAATGTCATCTTCTACTTTTGGATTGTATATTACGTGTGCATAAAATAAAGGCTCCAGTTAAAAAAAGGCGCCAGATATAAACAATATTAAAGTTATCAATTCGCAAAATAGGTGCCAGGATATGCCGTAGAATATGGTTCACAATAATTAACCAGTAAAAGTGATAAAATATATACTGATATTGTACTACTTCGTTCATATAGTAAAATATCTTTAATACTTACCAATATTTTACTACAAAAACCTGAGAACCCCCGATGGAGCCTAACCCTAAGAACCTCCTGGTGTTGCCTAACCCTAAGTCAACCCTGGTGGTGCCTAACCTTAACCCCCCCCCCCCCCCATGGTGGTGCCTAATCCTAAGATCCCCCTGGAGTTGACTAACCTTAACCCCACCCCCATGCCACCTAACCTTAACATCCCCCCCTCCCCTTAGAATGCCCAAATTGCCATGCACCTTTATTTAAAGGATTGCTGAAGGTGTAGTTATGTATTTAAGAGGTCTGCATGACTAAAAATAAGGTTCTGTATGTCAGAAGGCAGAGCATGAGTATGACTGTTGGCATGGAAGGGTATGTTAGGAGATGTGGCGTTAGCATGACTGGAGGTATAGTTGGGTATGCATAACTGGAGATGAGGCAAAGCATGAATGGAGGTGGCTGAAGTCTAGAAATACAAGGCTGGAGGTATACTTCAATATATCAGGAGTTGTTCAAAGAGATGTGAAATCTTGCTCTGCTTTGTCAGAGGGGAACAGCAGGGGTGGTTGTTGCTCACACTCTAGCAGCTCCTTTGAAACCCTGCTGTGTGGTGGGCTTTAGCAGAGGAGACAAAAGGCAGAGAGCAGGAGTGCTCATTAGTGTGTCAATGTTTTATTCACCAACAGGCACAATTAAAATTACACTTACTGTGTGGAAATTAAAAACAAGTATGTAGTTGGGCATGGAGCCCTATCAAACATCCTGGGTGGATGCAATGCAACCTCAAGCCGCCATGGCCAATGGCAATCGGTGGACTTAATGGAAAGTGGTACCTGGATGCCCTGCCGCTGGACTCTCGTGTGCTTGTGATGTCACAATGCATTTCGGCGTATCCACGCCTTTCGTCTGTTAATGCCACCAGCACACACATGAGCATATTTATAATGGTAAAATGGGGGTGTGTGCAGGTAATTGCCCTGCACATGGGTGAACCTGTGGGAATTCCAGTGGGGAAACATGCGGGAGGGGCTGGTAGTCAGAAGCCCTGGTAGGAGTGAATGTAAAGGCGTGGAAGGATGCCATTAGTTGCTATAGCGACGTGAGGTGCGGCTGCAGTGGCTGTGGCTATGGCTCTGGCATAAGTGTCCTCATAGGATGAGAGGAGTGAGAGGGCTTGGGGAGGACCCGGACATCCCAAGTATTTCATACGTCGGGAATCTCCCACTGCACAGGATCAAGGTGGATGTCAGCACTGTTTTTTAGGGATTGCCCCACCCCGCATTGAGGGTCTGGCGGTGATGTCATGGTTAGTGCTATGTGGATGGTGAATAATACCGCCCACTGTCCCTGGTAGTGAGCAGGGTCTAGCAGTGGTGGGGAGGAGAGTATGTGAGTGGCAATTTGAGCTGTCCACTGTCTCTGGTGATGGGCAGACGGGCCACCTACATGCTTGTTTTTAACTTCTTCACAACAAGGGTAATTTTTATTGTTCCTGTTTTTAAATAACATGTTGTCGCACCACGGAGTGCTCCTCCTCTCCACCTTTTATCAAGAGTTGCCAATGAGTTGTGGCCAACTTGAGATTTACGTAAGATGTAGGTTGGAAGTTGTGGCCAGAAAATGAGTGTACAGTTAATATTTTATACACAATTTACAAATTTATAAATGAGATAGCTCACTGCCACTTTGGTCTGAAACCCCGGTGGTTATGCATGTTACAAAAACACATGGCACCTGTGTTGCTTTCCTTTGCAGCATAGACCGCATTTACTTAGACTAAATGTCACAGCCTTGTGTTGCGTGCAGAAATGGCTATGCACTGTCTGATACTCTTGCCCATCACACACTGATACACGATGCTGAAATCTGCTAAGCAATACAAAAGTGTGCTCAGACTCTTAAACCTTTTGTTGATTACACTCACGCACATAGTGTAAAGCCCCATCTACACGGAGCTACATCTGAGCGATGCGGCAGCTCGATTAGCCGCCGGATCGCCTCTTCCGCATCCCCGCGCGTACCCGCCGCGTCACCGCTCGCCCGCGCGTGCGTCGCATTCGATCCGCCCTCGTCCCCGCCCGGCGCCGCTTATCTTCCGCTCGATTCCCTGCCATTGTCCCCTCATGGGGAACAAGCATGGAATCGGCGGTGGCGAGATCCGACCAGTCGGATCTTATCAAACGAGCTGCATCAGCGGCTCGATTGATAAGGCACATCGGAGCCTCATCTACGCGTGTAGATGAATCTTAATGGTACATTCACACTATCTACTTTATCCCACACACCAGCCAGCCACCAAACTTAATTTTACAACACACACAAAGAAAAAAAACAACAAGTAAATGTAGCCATGTTTTCATTGAGTTCTGATCGATTAATAGAACAATTGATTTTCTTTTATTTAAAAATAGTCACCAGCCCCTTCTACTTGTCATTGCTGCTCAATCAACAAAATTTTAATTGTCAGCCCAATGTCGATTATTTTTCATCTGTCGAACAGTAAAAAGTGTATTTTAAGAGTCTAATCCAAAGGTTGTACAAGCACATAAATCAATAAGAATATACTGTAGTTAGCTTTACTCCTTTAACTTTATCACAACACACTTTTACAACTACTCCTGACAGTTTGGATAATCATTGTAGATACAAACAGTATTTAAAGGACATTTCTTTTATAAACAACTATTCAGCCCTGTTATAAATAACAACTGTGTATTCTCTAAAGTGGCCATCATTTTTTTTTTACTTTTTCACATGTGAGCTGTAAACCCCCTGCTAAACTAATGTAAAAAAAAAAAAGCAAAACAACAACAACAACAATTGGTCTACTACTAAGAATAAACTTAATTAAAAAAAGACAATATAACAAATTATATATTTTATACTCTTGCTTTAACAAATTGTCCACACCTTCCTAATTGCTGGTTAACCACATATTGACCCCTATTCAATTCACTTTTTATCCTAAATTTTCAAGGATGTATTTTTTTCATATTCTCTTTAAAATAACTTTTCAGTACTCTGTAATTGAAAACGTACTAAGAAGTAGTTGGAAAAGTACGCTAAAAATTATTCTGAATATTTTCTTGCTTGTTGGTGAATTTAATTGAATAAGGGCCATTGTTTCACATGTTGGTTCACAGTCTCTACAAAAACCTCTACATGTTTTCAAATCCTACTAATACTTTCTATTACTACCACCACCACTCCTTCTGTATTCAATTACTGCTGTATACAATTCTACAGTATATTCTATAAATCTACTGTATACCCATTCTTACTACTAATATTGCTGATAAGAATTCTGCCGCCCATGACACAAAGGTGTCAGAACACACAGTGTATTGTATCTAGCTGTGTATGGGGCTGTTAAGCCATAGGCTTGTCTGGATCGACTTTTAAATGTTACAATAGTGGGCCTGGAAGCCTCAGATCTAGATGATGGAGCAATGGAAGATGTGGTCATGGTCCAATAAATCAGGTTTACTTGGGTGATCAGAAGGCCCAATCTAGTGGATGAAAAGTGTACTGGTTAAGGGCACTGCCTCTGACACAGAAGACCTAGGTTTGAATCTTGGCTCTTCCTGTTCAGTAAGGAGTACCCTTCACTGCTACTGCCTAATGAGCACATCCCACTGGCTGCAGCTCAAGGGCTTTGAGTCCACCAGGAGAAAAGTGAACTGTAAATGTTATTTGTCTTGTAAATCTAATTGATCAGTTGTGCTGGGCGACGTACGTATATGCCTGTTGCTGGTGAGTTGGACGCAGGGCGAGCCGAATGACGGCTTTCCCTGCTGCCACAAAACTCTCCAGTGGCGTTAAATACTATTCCCCCTCCAGAGTTGTCACAATTCAGAGGGCAGGCCCTGATTTACATCACAGGAGCCTATAGGCACAGATGTCCTGGTGTCTTAGACTTTGCCCTCCATGAACCTACAAAACCCAACCTAACTCCACCGTCAGTGTGCTGGCTAGCCCGGCTTTAACTTCTCCCTTGCATCTCTTGACTGTCATAGGTAGCTGCAGGTGCCCCTTAGTATAAGGTAACTAGAAGAACCTCAGCATTAAGTAGCTAGAGGTGCCCCTGACTGAATCGAGATCTTGTCAGTGAAATGCCAAGAGTCAGGTGAGTAACCACTCATTTATACTCTTACCAGGACTCTGCATATGGAGAAGGAAAGGAAGCACTTGGGGAGGGGATTGAGCCGCATTTCCATCATCAGGCACCTGTAGGCGTGTGCCTACAGTGCCTTATGGTAAATCTGGCCCTGTCAGAGGGAGATGTAATTTGGGGTCAGGGGTATTACATTACTGCTATGGGGTGCCTAGTTTCAGAGCTGAGCGCCGTGTGCCGAAACAGCTTGCTTCGTGTGCTGGATCCATGGATGTCCCACCTCTCAATTTGCAAGACATGAAGGATCTTCTGCTAACCTCCTGATGCAGTATACCAAAGGACAAAGTCAAAAGTATTGTACAATCAATGCTTTGAAGGGTCAGACCAGTGTTGGTGACACAGCGAGGCTGTACAAAGTATTGGGCAGGCTGTTTTGGCTTGCTGATTTCTATCCTAAAGACTAGTCACAGAGACTTTTTTCTGATGAGTAAACTTTCGATAATATCCAGGATCCCAGTCCAGCCCAGAACCTGTTTTTCAGCTAAAGTATCTTATACATCATAAAAAATATTAATTATCTTGTTTTATTCACTCTGAACTGAATTTAAAGTCTGATTGTAAAAGGCAAGCAAAATTTAATTTATCTCGATTTCAGCTCCTTTGACGTTATTCGTTTTATATTTAAGTAATCAGCATATTACAGAGTCCAGAACATGGTTATCATTGCAAAGTTAATGTTTTGAAGCAATGAGTCATGTCTCCCTTTGGTCTACAGCTATTCTCTTATTTATAATGCTTGGGATGATACACTGCAAACCCTGCAAAATGAAGATACATATATATATATACTAAACTGTTAGATTTCAATAATACCTGAGCACTTTCCCAGCCACAAAATGGAGGGGGGAGGAGGATTGAAGATGGGCAATCAAAAGTTCTCATGTACCAGGTATGTTAGGTAGAATTACGGAAACAAGTAAAAAAAGACCTTGTAGTTTTTGAGAAAATCGAAAATGGTTTTACATACTTTCAGGCCTAGACCCCACTAAAGCGTTTTTGTTTTTTTTTCTTTTTTTGAGCATTTAGGGAGCGCTTTTAATCGCTAGCGATTTCCCTAAACGCTCTGCCAATGTAAATGGATGGGAGTGGGACAGATTCCAATAAAGTGATTGCAATGAAGGAAATCGTAGTCACAGGACATGCAGCATTTTGGGAGCGTTTCCATTCTAATTAATTGTATAGGAGCAGGGTAATCACTTGGAAAACACTATTACAAATCGCTAGCGATTGCGATAGCGATTTGCGCTTTTTAGTGGGTTCCAGACCTAATATTATGCATTTTAAGAAAAAGGATAGTGTCATTGTTCCTTCCTCTAGCCGCCTTAAAGGACACCCGAAGCGAAAATAAACTAATGAAATAAACGATTGTATCTATCTTCCTTCTCCTAAAAATGACTTTTTAAGATACTGTATACCACGGTTTTATTTTATGTTTAAATCTACTTTTTAAGTTTTAACTGTTTTATTGTTTTTGCTCAATGACACATTCATTGAAGTATGCCTGAGCTAAAATCTATGAACCTTTTTATCTCTTTCCTGCTCTCAGAAGCCTTTTTTTGCTAGGAAAGTGTTTTATAGTTGGAATTTCTTATCAGTGAGGGTCACACTGTAGTCACTTCCTGTCTGAGTCAGGACTGAGTCAGCCAATTACATACCTGATATTTAACTCTTTCAGGTAGAGAAAGAAAAAAAAGAACACAGCATAGTTATTTGTGTGCTAGACACTGTACATACCCATGTCTATCTCATCATGTCACATGTCACATGTCACCTCGGGTATCCTTTAAAGAGAAACTCCGACCAAGAATTTAACTTTATCCCAATCAGTAGCTGATACCCCCTTTTACATGACAAATCTATTGCATTTCACAAACAGACCATCAGGGGGCGCTGTATGACTGATATTGTGGTGAAACCCCTCCCACAAGAAGCTCTGGGACTGCGGTACTCTGGGCAAACTGCTACAATGTAACAATGTTCACAGACAGGAAATAGCTGCTTACAGCTGTCTGTAACGGCCAGAACAGCTAGAAACAGCTAAATAACTTGCCCACAGTAACAATGTCACCATGTAATACATGTCAGAATGTGAATCTGGGAGAGGAAAGATTTTACAATGAGCAAACACTGACTAAATCATTTATACATAATTATTGTAAAAATGAAGCACTTTTTTTTATTACATTATTTTCACTGGAGTTCCTCTTTAAACCAATACCCATGCTGAATGGTATAGCCAGAATTTGAAGCAAAGCTCCCCTCCCCCTTTCTGCAGAGCCCTTGTGAAAACCATGCACGTGGGGCTCTTAAACAAGACAATGCACATTTATATCTCGCTTTTCTCCTGGCAGACTCAAGCACAAGAGCTGCCGCCACTTGGGTGCGCTCAGTAAGCAGTAGCAGTGTTAGGGAGTGTTGCCCAAGTTCTCCTTAATGAATAGGTGCTGGCTACTGCACAGGAAGAGCCAAGATACAAACCCTGGTCTTCTGTGTCAGAGGCAGAGCCCTTAACCAATACACTATCCAGCAACTCTGGTGCCCAGGATAAGGTGGGGGTGTAGGGACTGGAGATTCATGGTGGCATCTGGATGTCCCCAGGTGCCCGCCTCCTCAAGGTAAAATGTGTATATGTGTATAAGGACACTGAAGACCCCCTTACCCATTTCCACAGAGCATTACAAATAAAATACAAATAAAATGACATGCCAGTGGGTTCATATGGTCTCCATTTCTCCATTTCCAAAAGAGTATTATTTTTTAAATTAACAAAACAACATGATTGCATTAAGTGTGTGCAGGTGTGTGTGCATGCGTGCGTGCGTGTGTGTGTGATATTCCAGGCTACAAAGAGTTTGCCGTTTGCTAAGAGTTTAGCTTTAAAGGACAACTGTAGTGAGAAGAATATGAAAGCTGCCGTATTTATTTTCTTATAGGCATTACCAGTTGACTGGCAGTCCTGCTGATCCTCTGCCTCTAAAGCTTTAAGCCATAGCCCCTGAACAAGCATGCAGCAAATCAGGTGTTTCTGACATTATTGTCAGATCTGACAAAATTAGCTGCATGCTTGTTTCATGTGTGATTCAGGCACTACTGCAGCCAAATAGACCAGCAGGGCTGCCAGGAAACTGGCATTGTTTAACAGGAAATAGATATGGCAGCCCCCATATACCTCTCGCTTCAGGTGTGCTTTAAGGAGTAATCGGTTACATTTTACTGTAGTCAGACAAATGCCATGTGTCATGGCGGAAATCACGGACATTATACCTTATTGTATTTTTCAACAGCCTGTAACAACATGCATTAAAAGATGACTGACTACAACAATGATGTTGGATTGCAAGACTCCACAGAACAGCAACTATGTAAATTACATATAACACTCTATGTGCCAGTTAGATCTTCCATCACACCATGAAACAGCACGAGCTGCATGCATCCTTTTGTTTGACAACACATACAGGTCAAGGTGCCCTCTGTGCTTTGTGCTATTTCTACATATCTAGACCACAGCTTTTCTTTGGTCACGATTCCACTAATCATTAGAAATGAGCTTCCTTAAAGGACGTCTATTGATTAAAGCATTTTTTTAAAAATGCTGTACGTTAGGGCTCACATTACCACCAGTGGCGTACCTACCATAGGACTGCAGGTGCTCACAGCACTGGGTGTAGCCATAGCTAGGGATGTTGCTGTGGTGTTCAGCCACTGTGTTCTTCCATCTTGGACCTTTTTTCATAGTTTGGGCAACATTTGGGAAAATAGCAGCAGGCAGTGCAGGGGACTGTACTACTTCCTGCACTTCCTAGCACCCCTCCCCCTTTCTGTCCCGTGGCAATTAGAGATGGCCCGAACGGTTCGCCGGCGAACGGTTCCAGGCAAACTTCCGGTGGTTCGCGTTCGCCATGTAACGCAAACTTTTCCGGAAGTTCGGTTCGCCCCCATAGTGCACCATTAGGGTCAACTTTGACCCTCTACATCACAGTCAGCAGGCACATTGTAGCCAATTAGGCTACATTCTCTCCTGGAGCCACTCCCCCTTATAAAAGGCAGGCAGTGCTGGCCATTACACTCACTTATGTGCCTGCATTAATTAGTGAAGGGACAGCTGCTGGCAGACTCTCATAGGGAAAGATTAGTTAGGCTCTTGTAGGCTTGTTAGCTTGCTCCTGGCTGATTGTTATTGCTAAAATAGCACCCATCAACAGCTCTTTTAAAATGTGTTTTTTTTGTGTTGCCCACTGACACTGCATTATTCAGCCCTATCAAACAGCTGGACCTTGGTAATTGCTATTACTGTGTCAACCAGGCCCTGCCTAACTATCTATACTGGGACACCTACCTATGCCTACCTAACTACTGGGACACCTATTTACCTATACGGGGACACCTTCCTATGCCTACCTACCTAACTATACTAGGGCACCTACCTATGCCTACCTATCTATACTGGGTCTCCTACCTATGCCTAGCTAATTATTGGGGCACCTACCTATGCCTATCTACCTATACTGGGACACCTACCTATACCTACCTACCTATACTGGGACTCGGATCCCTGACTAGGATGAGTGCCTTCTCTCACTGACTCATTCATTGCTGTGGTTCTTTGAATCATTGAGCTGAAGGAATTGAATGAATCAGTCAGTGAATCAGTTATGAGTCGAGTCAGGCGCTGCTGCTGCTGTGTAAACTGATACCTGAGTGAGCTGAGAGGCATTTCTTCTCTGACTACTCAGTGCAGCAGCGCCCTTCCCTCCTCTTGCTGCTCTAGGCAAGAATTTATACCTGCCTAATGGCTCAGACGCCTCTGCTGATACACCGTGAGTGTAACTTTTAATTGCGTGTCTTCCTAAGTAAAAATTTTATTGCACCAGCGGTGCGCTCCTGTTTTCTTTCCTTTACCTACCTATGCCTACCTACCTATACTGGGACTCCTACCTATGCCTAGCTAACTACTGGGACTCCTACCTATGCCTAGCTAACTACTAGGGCACCTACCTATGCCTACCTACCTATACTGGGACTCATACCTATGCCTAGCTAACTACTGGGGCACCTACCTATGCCTATCGACCTATACTGGGACACCTACCTATGCCTACCTACATACAAGAAGATAATAAGGTTGTTGCTTCATTGTGGTCAGACCAAATTTGATCAGCTGGACAGTCACTGTTCTATCATTGAGCTACCACAGCCCGGCAACCATATGGGCTTGAAAACCGCCACGGCCTGCACTCTCACCATGGTGCGCACCAGTCCAGCACGGCTGTCACTACGCAAACAGCTGTTTGCGGTGCGTTACACGGTGCGTTTGGTGTGTCAGTGTGAAGCAGTACTCTAATTACACTCCCTGATTGATGTATTGTAATGCAGGGGTCAGCAGCACTTAAGTCTTTTCTGTCAGTGGGTGCAGGCAAACGGTGGGGATCCCCTCCCCCACATAAGTATCAAAGAAGCAAGAGGTTGGCAGCATTTCAAGCTCTTTTATTAACAGATAAATGGATATACAGAGCAAGCTTCCGGACAATCCCTGTCCTTTGTCAAGCTAATTCAAACAGTAAAACATCAAGGTATTTAAGCACACAGCAGGAAGTGACATCACATCAATTAAGCATAATTAAGAACCAAAAATTAACCCTCTGGGTACAAAAGTAAAACAATGAATATTCACGCAATCCTGTAGCTTTCCCTCGCATAATGATGATTCCATATTCAATCCCTTACATAGTAATCGATCATACGAGTTCAACCTGTAATCAAAGAAGTCAAAATCATGATTAAGTCCTCTGGGAGAAAGCGTATTCAATTCATTTATCCGAAACATCTTTTCTCTTTAAAGCCAGGGTACGATCGCCCCCTCACACCTTAGCATTAGGAATTATTGATCTGTATTATTTGTTATGACCTTTTGCCTGCCTGACTATTCATCTGAACTCTGATTCTGTACCTGTTAGGAATTCACCTGGAGGTTCCCGCAATGCGACCGCTCATGATGAGAGTTGCGTCGGAACCTCCACTTCTGCATGTCAACGGCCATCCTCCGCTGGTGATGCGTGCACTGGGGATCGCTCTGCGCATACTGGTGGGTGGTTTTCTCGCTCCTCTCGGCCACAGTATGGTCTGAGGCGGCGACAGAGGTAGTGTCAGCTGACAGTTTAGTCAACTGACATGGGTTTTAATAAATATATAAAATATGAATACTGTCCCTGGCTGGATTTGAACCCTGGCCTCTCACGCCAGAGGCGATGACTTTGACCAGTATGCTATAGCTAATATACAGCCAGGAGGTTTTGTTAGTCAGCTGAGTAGTTACCCAACTGACATGTATTGCTACCTGTGTCAGCTGATCTCTTCAGCTGACACTTAAACAGGATTATTGCCTGCGTGTGATTGGCTGCTGTGTGCATGTGGTCGACCACTGATTGGTTGCATGAAGTATTTAAACCTGCTGAGTGCTTCCTGTGATTGCCCGTGATAGCTTTGGCTGTGTGCTTTTGCTGGGTGTGATTTTCTGCTTATTGATAACCTGTGAACCGACCTCTGCCTGGAATCTGACTACGCTTTGCCTGCTGCCTGAACCGACCTTCTGCCTGATCCCTGACTATTCTCTGATCTCTGCCTGGACCGACCTAGGATTACCTGACCTTGATTTCGCCTGCTCCTTGTGTACCTCGATACTTCTGATTGTACGTGTATGACCTCGGATTGTTACTGGACTCTGCTTATCTCCTGTTAGGTTCTGGTGAGTTACATAGTTCACTCTACGTTCAGCTCCTATACCTTGCACCTACAAGGCCTGGGTGTAACCGAAGTCGGGCAGGTGTTGTTTCCTCACCTCCCGTTCAAGCGGGGACGCGCCACATAGGGTGAAGAAGGTGGGGATAGATTGGGGCATAGGAGCTGAGCTGTGAACTAATAACTGGCCAAGCCTGACATAACAGTACCTTGCTATTTCTGATATCCTGTTGCCAAACTCTGCTCGTTCCTGAACTCTGTATCTGCCTCCTGACTCTGTACCTCGTTACTCTGATACCCCGTTGCCGAACCCTGCCCGTCTTTTGGATTACGTATCTGTCTCCTGCATCTGTACCTTATCTGTCTGTGTGTTAACGACCTGGCTTGCCCGACCTCGAGAACTGGCCTTACTGTTAGAGGCAGTTCCCAGACCTGATAGTGACACCCCCTCTTTGGTGTCACTTTAGCTCTGTCCTTCCTTTACTCAGCCTGGCTCCTCCCCAGGAGAGTCTAGGCCATTGGAAGGAACCTACTTCTGTGCAGTACTCTTTACTGCCCCTGCACCTTCTCCTGAGGTGCAGTACCCTAGGTATTATTGTTGCACCTAACACTCACTTGTTATCTCAGGTGTCCAGAGGTTAGTAGATATATCTGATTATCGGTGATACTGAAGATCACCAATAATCAGGTATATTCTGTATTCTCGGTGATACTGCAGTTCACCGGTAATCAGACCCTCTCTGTGTTACACCGATCGTTACAGAACGCCAGACCAAAACAATATGGACGCACGCACTGACCGTCTGGGCGCACTTGCCACTTCGGTGAATAACATCAACCAAGTGCTGGGTAATCACCAAACGTTAATTGATGCCCTATCAGGGTCTGTACAAGCCCTCCAGACATCAGTGGATGAGGTGCGATCCCCTCCTAGCGTTGACATACGTACAGTATGCCCGTACCCGAAAGATTTTCTGGCCACAGATCTGACTTTCGTAATTTTAGTAGTAGAGTGTTATCCTATTTCGAGTTGAGACCCAGATCTTCAGGAACCGAGGCCCAAAAGGTCACATTTATTAAAAACTTGTTATCTGGCGACTCCCAGACATGGGCATACAGTTTACCCACCGGAGATTTAGCCCTTACCTCTGTGGAGGAATTCTTTAAAGCCATGGCTGTAATTTACGACGATCCGGACCTTGCCTTGACTTCTGAGCGGAAGCTCAAGCTCTTGCGTCAAGGCAAGGGTCCGGTCGAAGATTATGCAGCAGAATTTAGGAGGTGGTCAGTTACAGCTAGGTTGGACACTTATGCCCTATTAGATTGTTTCTTGTCAGGGCTGTCTGATGAGGTCTCTGATCTGATGCTAGCTCAGCCTGAGCCCAGAACAGTTGATGAGGCCATCTCAGCGGCCATTCGATTCGACCGCAGGCTGCGCTATCAAAAACAGACCAGGGGTAGTCACCGTGTTAGAGTGGTCTCTTATGCAGCAACCCCAGTGACCCCACCTCCTGCTGCCTCGTCTCCTCCCATCTTGCCTCCACCCGAGCCAATGCAGATTGGTCGGTCTAAGCTGTCCCAGGTGGAGCGAAGACGGAGGATGACTGAACAGCTGTGTCTGTACTGCGCTGAAGGGGGGCATAGAGTACGGGATTGTCCTAATAAGCCGGGAAACGCTGCCTTCTAGGAGTTGTAGGGGGTAACACCCTAGGCGTACGTCTCTTACCCCAACAGGATAGACGATTACTTCTCCCTTGTACAGTTACATGGGAGGATAAAACCGAGATCACTGAAGCCTTTATTGATTCAGGCTCTGAGGCTAATTTTATGGATTTTGAATTTGCTAAGAAATTGGGTATTCCGATCTCCCCGGTAAAACCACCCATTCAGGTTACGGCAGTAGATGATTCCCCTTTGCAGAAAGATCATCTGCTGTCTCGGACACCGGAGGTGGGAGTCACTATAGGGGTACTGCATACAGAGAGACTGCAGTTTTTTGTATTGCACATGACATCCTCCACTGTCATCTTAGGGATGCCCTGGTTGCACCTTCACTCCCCACAGATCAATTAAGCCACCGGTCAGCTAACGAGTTGGTCAGATCACTGTGTTCAACAGTGCTTAGGGAAGGTGACTTTGGGCCAAACCAAGGTGCATATAGAAGGGGTACCCGAGCAGTATTCGGACTATTCAGATGTGTTTTGTCCCAAGGCTGCTGATAAGTTACCTCCACATCGCTCTTTCGATTGCCCCATCGATCTCCGGTCTGGTTGTATGCCTCCTTGGGGCCATCTGTACAATTTGTCTGGGCCTGAAAAATTGGCCATGCAGGAGTATATTCGTGAAAATTTGGCCAAGGGCTTTATCCGCCCATCCCGATCGCCGGCCGGGGCAGGCTTCTTTTTTGTAAAGAAAAAGGACGGGGGCCTACGGCCGTGCATTGATTACCGGGGCCTGAATAAAATCACAGTGAAGAATCGCTATCTGTTACCCCTAATAGACGATTTATTCACGCAGGTCACCGACGCTAAGATTTTTTTCGAAGTTAGATTTACGAGGGGCATACAACCTGGTACGAATAAGAGAGGGCGATGAGTGGAAAACGGCCTTTAACACACCCGACGGGCATTACGAGTACCTAGTGATGCCCTTCGGGTTGTGTAATGCCCCTGACGTTTTCCAAGAACTCATCAATGAGATCTTCAGAGAGGTGTTGGGGAGATTCGTTTTAGTTTATCTTGACGATATCCTTATTTTTTCCAACAACCTCTCTGAGCATAGGACCCATGTTAGATTTGTGTTGGACAAACTGAGACAGAACTTGCTTTACGCTAAATTGGAAAAGTGTATATTCGAGGTAACATCTGTCGCTTTTCTAGGGTACATAATTTCCACCACGGGCTTGTCTATGGACCCTGCCAAAGTCTCCGCTGTTCTTGAATGGCCTCAGCCGGTTGGGTTGAAGTCTCTTCAGCGGTTCTTAGGCTTTGCAAATTACTATAGAAGGTTCATAAAGGGGTACTCCACAGTCATTTCACCCCTCACCAGTCTCACAAAAAAGGGGGCGGATACCACTCACTGGTCCCCTGAGGCTTTTCAGGCATTTTCTACCTTGAAGGAATTGTTCTGCTCAGCACCCATCCCAAGACACGTGGATACTTCTTTTCCTTTTGTTGTTGAGGTAGACGCCTCGGAGGTCGAAGTGGGGGCTGTGCTGTCTCATCGGTCAGGCTTGCAGGGTAGATTGCATCCGTGCGCCTATTTTTCTCGTAGGTTCTCCCCAGCAGAGAGAAACTACGATATAGGCAACAGGGAGCTCTTGGCCATTAAATTGGCCTTTGAAGAGTGGCGTCATTGGTTAGAAGGAGCAGAACATACGATCACGGTTTACACTGATCACAAAAACCTGGAATACATCGAGGGGGCTAAAAGGTTAAGCCCTCGTCAGGCTCGATGGTCCCTGTTTTTCTCAAGATTCAGATTTATTGTTATGTACACTCCGGGTAGCAAGAATATTAAGGCAGATGCCCTCTCCAGGTGCTTTGAACCAGAGACAGCACAGCCCTCCGTCCCTGAGACCATTATCCCACAAAAATTGGTGCTAGCTACAACTGAAACTTGGGAAGACTGGAAGGAGACTTTAAGTCCCTTCCAGCAGGACATCCCGGAAGGGAAGCCGGATGGGGTTATGTTTATTCCGCTACCATTTCGTCTCCAGGTCTTGGAGATGTTCCATTCGCACAAGAATGCGGGACACCCTGGGGCATCTAGAACGCAAGATCTCATGGCCAGGTGTGCCTGGTGGCCTTCACTGGCAGCAGACTGCAAAGAGTTTGTTAGAGAGTGTGCGGTTTGTGCAAAAAGTAAGCCCTCCCGGCTGGCACCTGTAGGTACGTTACAGCCTTTGCCCACCCCGAGTGAGCCGTGGACCCATTTGTCCATGGATTTTGTGGGTGAGCTTCCCAGGTCTGAGGGCATGTCGGTCATTTGGGTGGTAGTCGACCGCTTCAGTAAAATGGCCCATTTTGTGCCCTTGAAAGGACTCCCCTCGGCCCAGGAGTTGGCCGACTTGTTCATCATCCACGTTTTTCGGCTGCACGGCATTCCAGAAAACATAGTGTCAGACCGGGGAGTCCAATTCATTTCTAGATTCTGGAGGGCATTTTGTGACCAAATGGGCATGAAGCTGTCATTTTCGTCAGGCTACCACCCACAGACCAATGGTCAGACTGAGAGAATTAATCAGGCATTGGAGCAGTATCTAAGGTGTTACGTTGCTGAGGCGCAGAATGACTGGGTCAAATTTCTGCCCTTCGCAGAGTTTGCACAAAATAATTTGATGAGTTCTTTCTCTGGTTTTTCTCCGTTTCAGGTAGTGAATGGGAGATTGCCCAAATTTTCCCCATTGCCAGTTGCCTCCACTCCATTTCCCGCTCTGGAGGCCTGGCAAAAGTCTTTTAAAGACATTTGGTGGACCGTGAGAAAGAATTTGGAAAAAGCGTTTCAGAGTCAAAAGGGTCAAGCTGACAAGAGACGTTCCAACCAGGAGTGGAGGTTCCAACCAGGAGACTTGGTTTGGGTGTCCACACGTCACTTGACCCTAAAGCAGCCTTCAGACAAGTTGGGTCCCAGGTTTGTGGGTCCATTTCCGGTAGCTAAAAGAATCAACAATGTCACTTATGCCGTTGATCTCCCGGTCAGCATGCGCGGCGTGAGATCCTTTCATGTGTCCCTACTCAAGCCAGCAGTCCATGTGGGTCCCACTCCTCCTCCTCCTGTGATGGTGGATGACCAACCTGAGTACGAGGTAGAAAAGAGTTTAGATTCACGAGTAGTACAGAACTCGGTGCAATATCTGGTGCACTGGAAGGGGTATGGTATTGAGAAAGAAAGAACATGGGTACCTGAGGGTCGCATGCATGCTGATGATTTGAAAAGGGAGTTCCACGCTCTGCACCCTGAGAAGCCTGGAAGGAGCTGTCCGGAGTCCAATCCTCGGGGGGGGGGGGGGTACTGTAAAGAAACGCGGAAAAGCCGCCGCTTCTGCTCAGGGCAAGGCAGCTGTTTCCGCAGATGGCATGGCGGAATGAGACGCGGCGGTTAGCACGCATGGATCTGGCACTGACAGTTTGTCCCAGCGCGGGGAGACCGCCGCCGTTTGAGCTGGTAGCGGTGCGGCCAACCCCGCGCACGGCTCTGCAGAGACATTGCGAGACTTGGCAGGTGTGGCTGGAGCCAGTAGCCCACCTAGATTCAGAATGACACGCGTGCGCACGGAGAGGCAGAGCCTATATGGCAGCCAGAAAAGGGTCAGCTGACCAAGGTGGTCAGCTGACAATTCCACCACTCCTGATTGGTCCAGCACTTAGGGGAGGCGCTGGAGAGCGCTGATGTATATATACTGGATGCTGGTCATTCTTTCAGCGTCTGGCGTTGCGAACACAACGTGGTAGCACTCAGACCTTGTTTGTATCTATGTTCTAGCATAGTTTCCAAAGGTGTTGACGATCAAGGACCTCACACCTTAGCGTTAGGAATTATTGATCTATATTATTTGTTATGACCTTTTGCCTGCCTGACTATTCCTCTGAACTCTGATTCTGTACCTTGCTATTTCTGATATCCTGTTGCCAAACTCTGCTCGTTCCTGAACTCTGTATCTGCCTCCTGACTCTGTACTTCATTACTCTGATACCCCATTGCCGAACCCTGCCCGTCTTTTGGATTACGTATCTGTCTCCTGCATCTGTACCTTATCTGTCTGTGTGTTAACGACCTGGCTTGCCCGACCTCGAGAACTGGCCTTACTGTTAGAGGCAGTTCCCAGACCTGATAGTGACACCCCCTCTTTGGTGTCACTTTAGCTCTGTCCTTCCTTCACTCAGCCTGGCTCCTCCCCAGGAGAGTCTAGGCCATTGGAAGGAACCTACTTCTGTGCAGTACTCTTTACTGCCCCTGCACCTTCTCCTGAGGTGCAGTACCCTAGGTATTATTGTTACACCTAACACTCACTTGTTATCTCAGGTGTCCAGAGGTTAGTAGATATTTCTGATTATCGGTGATACTGCAGATCACCAATAATCGGGTATATTCTGTATTCTCGGTGATACTGCAGTTCACCGGTAATCAGACCCTCTCTGTGTTACACCGATCGTTACAGGGGCCTTGTTACATGGTCTATCACCATGAATCTGAGGTCTTCACTGCTATGACCCTTTTCTTTACAGTGTCGGGGGATAGGCAAATCCACAGTACCTGATCTTACTGTGGTCCTGTGCTGAGAAATCCTATTTCTCACTATTTGGGTTGTTTCCCCCACACAGAGAAGACCACAGGGACTGCTGCAAACCGCTTGCTTCCCTGATTGATGTATACACAGGCAAGATGTTTTAAAGCACTTTAGGCCTGCAATTTAGCATTCAATGTGATTTCTGCCCTTAAAACGCTGCTTTGCGTCAAATCCAGATTTTTTTCCCCGGGACTTTTGGCGTCTATCCCACTCATCCATGCAAAAACTCAGATGTTAGACCCTTTGAAACATCTTTTCCATCACTTTTGTGGCCAGCATAAGTGTTTCTAGTTTTCAAATTTCGCCTCCCCATTGAAGTCTATTGCAGTTTGCGTGAACCGAACCTTTAGCGGAAGTTCGCGAACCCGGTTCGAGAACCGAAAATCGGAGGTTCGGGCCATCTCTAGTGGCAATGTGTATCCTCACTCACTACACACAGCCTGCAGTGAGTGAATGTGCAGAGCAGCAGGGTTAGTAGTGAGAATGATTGCTGTGCTACAGCTGGGACATTAGCAAGGAGAGGTGGCAGGATGTGTTTCAGAAGTTGCCTGTTATTAGTAGCCATGTGCACTGGATGCTGTAACACCAGAGTGCCCTAGACTGTTGATTATTTATCCTGATTAGAGTAATAAATCAATAATGCAGGGCAGTCTGCTGTTGCAGAAGCAGAAGTGATACAGTAAACTTTTACACTGCCACCGTGGAGTCCATTCTTTGCACATCACTCATTGTCTGGTACGCAGGGGCATCTGCTAGCGATAAGTACAAACTCCACAGAGTAATCAGCACTGCAGAAAAGATCATCGGTCTACCACTGCCACCCCTCGATCTCCTCCACATGGCCAGGATGAGGACTAGGGCCACCAAGATCTCGACCGACCCCTCCGACCCGGGCAGTCGGTTCTTCAGGCTCCTTCCACTGGGCCGCTGCTACAGGGCTGTCCCCACCAGAACCACCAGACGCTGGAATACCTTCTTCCCCCAAGCGGTACTCAAACTGAACTCGTGACAGCTTGTGCCCTTCCCCTTGCATATAACCCCGGTTTGACTGATTGCCGCCCACTATGTACATGTCTATGTTCATGTTTATGTAGCCTACCCTTCACCGTATGTACGTAGTTCTTATGTTTGTTTGTATGTACAAATGCCATGCCATGTGCTCCAAAAACAATTCCGGGTATGTCTCTATACTTGGCGAATAAAGCTGATTCTGATTTTGTAGCGAGCAGAGAAGCTGCCAAACAGCATTGGTAATGTCTGCAGTTCTGGTCTGGAGAGCCTGGTGGAAGAGGAGAAATGGCAGGAAGACCTCTCACTTCCTGCTATTTCTCCTCTCCCACCAGGCTCTCCGTCTTGTGCTGCTACTTCTTTATCCCCCCTCCTATGCATCCCCCTCTTTCATATGTCCCCCTTTTCTGACTGTCCAAAGAGGAGCTCACAATCTAATCATACCATAGTCATAGTCTAATGTCCTACCATATTATTATTGTGTATTTATATAGCACTGACATCTTCTGCAGCACTTTATAGTGTATAGAGTTTCATAACGGTTAGCTCTGTAAACATCCTGATGACCCCTTTTCCCCAAAAGATTTGCAGCCAATTGCCCAGGTTGCCTCTATGGCAGCCCTGGCAAGCTTCAGCACCCAAGAGGTATGACTCAGAGGAGGAATAATATTCAATGCCATCCGGGATTTCAGCGGCAGAAGGGTGAACCACCTTTTGACCAATCTTGCAACGATTCAATATATTTGCGGCAGTATCCCCTGGTTGGAGGTAAAGCAGGAGTCACAAAACTTGGTTTAGGAGAGCATATCTGATACAACGCTAGAAGCACTATACTCTGCTTCTTAAACTACTCTGCATATTGAGCATGGGAAGAGAGAAGAATCCCCCTCTCCCTTTCCCTGGGTCCCCAAACATACAGGCAGGGGCGTTTTTAGGTATAGGCATTACAGGCAACTGCCTGGAATGCCGTTGGTCCTAGGGGACGCCATGTCCCTGGTTAAGTCCCGCCCCTGAACTATGCCCTGCCCTGAACAAAGCCACACCTGTTGAAAGAAGCCACTCTCCCCACCGGTGTTTGTATCTCCCTCTACCCTTTCTGCCTCCTTCTGTCTACATGTGCCTCATTCAGTCCCCCTGTGTGTCCGCCTGTGCCTTCCTCTGTCTGTGTACCCTTTGTGCTTGCTTCTGTGTCCCTTTATGCCTACTTCTGTCTCCTTGTGCCACCTTTAGTCCTTCTGTGCCACCTCTGCCTCCCTGTGCATCCAGAGATGGATTAAAGTGAAATGGTGCCCTAGGCAAGCCATGACTTGAGCCCACACTTGATGGCCACCTAGCTTTTTTGGCAAGATTTGATGGAGGTTAGCATAAACCAGGCCCCTAGACTCTCTCCAGGGCATAGGCACCTGCCTAAGTTGCCATGTGTGCATCCCTCTGTCCCCTTGTCACACTATCTGTTCCCGTCCATGTCTTGCACTCCCCCAATCCAGTGTGTAAAGGCAGAGAATAGTGCAGAAGAAGCTGTGCTCTAACCTCCCCTCTGGAGTCCTGTGCTGTGCAAACCATCCTGTTTTCTGCTCCCTCTCATGCTGACTCAACTCACCTCATGTAGTGTGTGTCAGGAACCGGCCCGCGGCACGCCTGCGTATACGGTTCCCGACTGCAGGTTTGACCAGATCGAGAGGGGAAGCAGCCTTAGTCAAGCTAAAACAAGGCTGTGACCCCTCAGAACACTTCTCACTGCCACCACTAGCTGTTGCTAGACACTTCCACTCTGCTGTTGAGTGCTCAGCGCGCAATCCGTGTTTTCTTATTCGGGTCAGCTTTGCGCTTTAAGCCAAATACGGGAACGCCACGCACACACACGCACAATTGCAATATTACACTGTAGTGAAGCAAAACCGCTAACAGTCGTTCCGAACGATACTGTTAGCCACTCTGCTGTCGAGCTACTTGCACTGGCGTTTTCGTACGTTGGGTCAGCTGCGCGCTTTAGGCCAACGTATGACAAGCACCCCACACACAATGCAATTACAATCTCATACGGTAGGGTTGCTCAAACGTAAAATCAGGCATGGACTTATACACAGTTACACTTCAGTCTCTTCTAGGCTATGAGTGTTAGTTTAGTTCAGCAGAAGTCAAACTTATTAAATAACGATTTAATATTCCAGGAAAAAAAAGTGTAACAGTGCAGAATATAATATATACAAAAGATTTACAAAAACAAAGTAACAATTACAATATAAAAGTTGCAAGGATAAAAGTTACAAAGATACACACAAGGCAATTTGCTTACCAAAATAAGGGGGATCAAGATAGAAGAACCTTGGACTTGGGTTTTGTGGACGGACACAGTTCTGGTTGGACCAGGAGCCAACTTAGCTTGGGCCGGGAGTCCAGCTTCAGGTACCGTCAGGAGTGGACTGATTTTAGGTGTCTGCCCCTGCTTTTTATGCTGGAATATTTGCCTTGAGGCTGCAAGCCTGTTTGGACGGGGGGAACTAGTTTTAATTACATCCCCGGACATAATTTGATTCCCAGAGATCTAACTCCACATGTAAAAAGTGTATTATAGCACACACACAACAAAAGACTTCCTTACTCCCGGTTATAGGTGACAACACATGGGTGACGTTATTTCCTAGCATATCAAAGGGAAGGATTTAACTGGCTGTTGACTAAGTAGCCATCTCCTTGCCAGGGGCTAGCAAATCCATTTGGCATTCCCTGCTCTTAAGTGTTCCCTAATTAGCAGCAGACAATGATAGAGTTAATTCACATGTATATACAGACTTCCAGGAAGCTAGCTGCCAATACCTTCAAAGCCAGCCTGGCTGACATACATAATATACAGCAGATAGAAAAATGGAAATATACTCCTGTATCATCCCAACATCATAAGCACCCCAGTATATCACCAGAGTGTGTAATCATACTACATGCGGTAGGAGATGCTGGGCACTAGGGCGAGTGGTGAGCGAACAGGCAGAAGCACAGCACTGGACTCCAGCAGAGAGGTGAGAGCACAGCTTCTGCTGCACTATACTCTGCATTTACACACTAAGCTGGGTAGTGCAGGAAGGAGGTGTGCAACAAAATGCGACAGGAATGGCGGGTTGTTTGCATCTCAGTGACTCCCTGTATTATGCATCCACCCTATACAGCACTTAGTTTATTTATTTTTATTTAATTTTTTTTATTGGGGGGGGGGGGGATTTGACACAGGACTTCTTGGCTGGAGTGACAAAAAGGCCAGAAACGCCCCTGCATAGAGGGCTTGTAGCGGATTTTTATTATGCTCCAGGGACAGTGAATAAGTTATAAAGTTATATTTACAGAGGATGAAGAATTCCGTGCCTGGCATATGCATGGAATGCATGATGTACAAAGCATGAGCAGGGATAGTACCTACCTACTACTCATATTAATGTGGCATGAAAAGGGTTTTTTTCTGAAGTCTCTAGCTACCTCTTTCATGATGACCACTTTCCGATGGTGGTTAATGTTTAATAGTATTACTGTGTATATAAATCATATCAAGCTGTCCAACCTGCCCAGCCCATAGTTTCCTAGGAGCGCAAAGCAGATGAAAGATGCCATCTCATCTATAACCCTGAGGCACAGAGCCCATCCTTCAGCTGAACATGACTCAAAACTAATGTTCATAACCCAGTGTGTGATGCCTTCTACCATCCCTATAAATATTACATAAAACATTTCTTCTGTCTCATTTCTTATTTAATAAGATAGTATAATATATGAAGTATATGAGGTATATTATTAGGATATCTGATTATGCTATTGATAATGGCACACAACCAGTGCTTGTATTTGATTAGCGCTTGCTGAGCGCTTGTTAAAAAAAATCGCTTCCATTCACTTTCATTAAAATCCCGGTAAAAATCGCCGTGATTGCGTACGCAAAAAAATGTATGCGAATGCATATTGTAAATGCTTAATATGCTTAACCCCCCTGGCGGTCTATTAAAAACTGCCAGGGGGCAGCAGAGCAGTTTTTATTTATTTATTTATTTATTTTAAATCATGTAGCGAGCCCAGGGCTCGCCACATGATAGCCGCTGTACAGCGACATCCCCCTGCCCTCTTTGATCGCCTCCAGGGATCTCCGATCAGGAAATCCCGTTCAAAGAACGGGATTTCCTGGAGGGCTTCCCCCGTCGCCATGGCGACGGGCGATATGACGTCACCAACGTCGTGACGTCATTGGGAGTCCCGATCTACCCCTCAGCACTGCCTGGCACTGATTGGCCAGGCAGCGCATGGGGTCTGGGGGGGGGGCCCAGTGCGGCGAGCGGCGGCGGCTAATCGGCGGGTAGCGGTGGCGATCAGAATGCACACGCAGCTAGCAAAGTGCTAGCTGCGTGTTGCAAAAAAAAATCATGCAAATCGGCCCAGCAGGGCCTGAGAAATCCTCCTACGCGGAGAGGGTCAAAAAACATGAAGGAAAACCCTCTGTGGTCACGTGCTGGTAATTATCTCCTCCTCCTACCCACAATCCTTTACTTCCAGCATCCAGAGCAGCAAAGTATTGCATGCAAATCATTAGCACCGCATAACTGCCGACCATTTCTCGCTTGGTCTTCGCATCCATATCGCTCCATTATCGCTCTATTATCGCCTGCTACTGAACACTCCTCTAACTATCCTTGCACAGTGGTGAATTGAATTTTTTTTTTGCAATACCGCATGAGGTAAAATACCGACCTTTTATCACTTACTAACTCTCCTCTGGTGAATTGAGGCCAAGGTGGCCTTAAACTTATGGATTGCAGCCAGATTTAACCATCAGTTAGATCCCTATCTGGTCAAAATCGGATCTGAGTGGGATCTGTTACAGCCACAGACTATGGACAGTTATTGTACATGCTGTCAGGTCATGCAACACACGCAACCCAGCAGCGATGGAGAGAAGACACAGAGGAGTGGGACGCTAGCTGATGAATGTGTAATGTGTATGAAATGTCTAATGTGTATGAAATCTGTTTTTCTAGCTAATCAAATGAATACAGTAATGTTATTATATCTACAGCCAGTGGCGTAGCAATAGGGGATGCAATGGTTGGGACCGCACCAGAGCCCCTGGGCCATAGGGACCCTCCTTCATCCATCTTATTGCCTTTTTATTAGTACTATGCTGCTAATGAACACCATGGGCTTGATTCACTAAGACAAATAGCACGCCTTATCAAAGTTAACACACCTTATCAGAGTAGCATAGCAAGCGCAACAAACCTGCATGGGTTTAGGGCAGAATGAGTGGAGCTCTTGTCATTGCCAATTAGCAGGCACAAGTTCGCTATGCTACTCCAATAAGGCGTGTTAACATTGATAAGGCATGTTATTTCTGATAGGGCATGCTATTTGTCTTAGTGAAACAAGCCCCATATGTGCATTGCATAGTGGTAATTTTCTGAAGCGAAAAAAAAATATGATATGATGAATCGATTGTGTAGTACGGATAATTACTAGGAAATTAGTAGCAAAGAAAATATTCTCATATTTTTATTTTCAGTTATATAGTTTTTTTTTCTTTTTCTTTTTTATAACATTGCATCATTCTCTAATGCTTGCAGTTTACACACCGCTCAGCATTCTAAATGATTTTACAGTGCAGGCAAGTTAACTTTTGAACCCTTCTCTGCAGAGAAAAAGAAAATACAATGACTTACAGTAGAGATAACAAGCTTCAGAAGACAGAGCTCTCTGCGACTTTGAAAGTCGTGGAGCTCAATGGCTTTTTTTGCATAGATAACAACTGGAGTTTCTTAACTCTTCCTGTACTGGAAACAATATTAGACTTATATCTCTGCTCCTAATGTTTTATTTCTTAGCTGTACTACACATACAAATCATTATATCATAATTTTTTTTTCGCTTCATTGCCTCTTTAACTAACTGTTTCCTTACTCTAATTATGCCTTTTGGACATTGCAACTTTCCTAGGTAGGTTTTGGGGCTTTATATCAATAGAGTGCTCGGGGCACCATGGAAAACTCACACTGGGGCCCCTAGTTCCTCAGCTACACCACTGTCTACAGCTGTATTCCAACAGTAGGTTAAAAATTACCTAAATGTTTTAATACCAGTACATATATATATATATATATACACATACAGTGTATATATGTTATATTTAGTTTAAAACCTCACTCTACAGGAAGACTTCCTTTAACAGGAAGACTTCATTTAATACATTTCCACCCTGCAGACAGTTGCTGCTTCATCACTATGCACACCATTTACTAAATCATCACTGAGTAATAGGAAATAATTAGATTTGCAAAAATCGATGTTTCATTGCATCATTAACTTGCAATTAAGTGTAAAGTTCTCAGATTCAATCCAATAAACATATGGGATTGTTACTTATAAGTATAATTATTATTATTTTTTAAAACACTATCATCTTCCCTGGTGTTGTATATGGTACAATGGTACAATTTTGATTGGTGAATGATTGGACAATTGTATGAAGCCTGGTATGATTAAGATTGGCCAAACAATGACCAATTTTACCACCTCTATGTAGTATGAGGGTTTACCTACACAATCTGCTCGTAGTATTCAACATCTATTGAACCTCATACTACATGGAGGTGTAGTATGACTACCAATCATAACTGAAAGTGTGTAGCAGGTTTGAGAGTTACCTAAACAATCTATTCATAGTATTCTAAAAAATGTGTTAGCTGTAAAATACATTAAAATGGTACCATTAGCCAATCTAAATTGGATGTGTGTGCACACCCTAAGGCTGCTTTCACAGTAAGACGTTACAGAGCCTGTAACGCAGCCTAACTCACAGCAATGAAAACTAAATGGGCTGTTCACAGTACATAGTAACGCAGCACGTTTAAACAAAGTGCTGCATGCTGTACGTTATCCGCGGCTAAGCCGCGTTAGACTGTTTGCACATGCTCAGTAATGTTGGAGGAGGAGGTCTCCCCTCCTCCTCCGCGGCCAACTACATGGCTAATTAATATTCACTGCACTGTGTGACGTGCAGTGTTTACTTCCTGGAGCGGCCGCTTTGTGCGGCGATTGGCTGGCGGGACCACGTGATGCCGCATGCGTCCAAAAGTATGGATCACAGCATCACAGACGCATGAAGAGCCGCATAACGTGGCTCAATCTAACGTTCAACTTCAACCCCACTATGCGTTGCGTTAGGGGCACGTTATGCGACCTTAACGTGGCATCTAACGTGGCAACGTCTTAGTGGGAAAGAAGCCTAAAACTAAGTACACACATCTATCAGTTTTTGGAGTAGTCCATCTTCTCATTGGGATTCTCAGTTATGCTTTCTCTTTTTCGTTGTCAGAAATCGGAATTTCCATTAAACTTGGAAAACGGCATTTTGGTCCATCCCTAATGGGGAGCAAGAACTAAGAAATGACTGTTTGCATGTTGGATTAGTATGCCCCTGTAACATTAGTATGCCATAGAAGCACACTGTGCTTGGGTTGGGCAAGGGCATTGAAGGAGAAGGAGAACACATCCAGAGTCCTGTGCACTACAGCAGTTCTGGCTTACGAACACAAAGGGATTATTTACATTTTTAGCAGGGAAGCATCATGGGATATCTTTCTTGCCCAGATAAAGCTGAATAATTGTAAATACCTTCTGTTTTAAGAAGCAAATTCATATTTATGTTGCACCTGTAGCCATTTGAAATTTATGGAATCGTTTGTGCAAGTGTAGAGAAATCTGGGATGTCCTCTTTACTGCACTGAAATGTTAGCAGGAAAACAATAACAAAAATCCATCTTTTTAAAGAAAACCTTTCATAAAAAAAATTCCCCAGAGGGATACTTACCTCGGGAAGGGGAAGCCTCTGGATCCTAACAAGGCTTCCCCCATACTTCTCCGTTCCTCCGTTCAAGTGCCAGGGTTCCCTGAAGTACAGCGAGGTAAATATTTACCTACCGCTATCCTGCACAGGCGCACTAGCCACTCTGCCTTCTGGTTAATGCGGAAATAACCAAACCCGATCAATCCGCTCTACTGCGCAGGCGCAAGTCCTTTTGCGCCTGCGCAGTAGAGCGGATTTGATTGGGCTTGGCAATTTCCGCCTATCCCTAATGAAGAGCCGCTACTGCGCCTGCACTGGATCCCGGAGAGGTAAATACAGGGCCGGATTACCGACCAGGCAACAAAAGCAGTCGCTTGGGGCCCCATTCAGAGTCAAAGGGGCCCCATCAGCACATAAACCAGCCCTTGCCATCCTGTCAGCGGTGGCTGGATGGTATAATGGTTAAAGGGACTCTGAGCAGTGCAGTAACTATGGAAAGATGCATATCATTTTAAAGCTCTCTTTCTCCTCTTTCCAATGATATATAAACGGCTGCTCTATGCCTTTTAGTTTTCGATATTTTCGCGATTGAAATCGCGGCCACAGGACGATATTTCTCCAAAGTCAGTGGTGGCTGGAAGGTATAATGGTTAAAGGGACTCTGAGCAGTGCAGTAACTATGGAAAGATTCATATCATTTTAAAGCTCTCTTTCTCCTCTTTCCAATGATATATAAACAGCTGCTCTATGCCTTTTAGTTTTCGATATTTTCGCGATCGAAATTGCGGCCACAGGACGACTTTTCTCCAAAGTCAGCGGTGGCTGGAAGGTATAATGGTTAAAGGGACTCTGAGCAGTGCAGTAACTATGGAAAGATGCATATCATTTTAAAGCTCTTTTTCTCCTCTTTCCAATGATATATAAACAGCTGCTCTATGCCTTTTAGTTTTCGATATTTTCGCGATCGAAGTCACGGCCACAGGACGACTTTTCTCCAAAGTTGGCAGCTCGATTCAGCACAATGCAATGAAATATAAGGAACCCAGGGGGATATAATTACAAACATCATGCTGGTAGGTGTGAGGATGTAATGAATCAATTGTGGGTATGCTTAAAGGCATATCCACAGGCACTGCTTGGAGTCCCTTTAAGGGCTCTGCCGCTGACACAGGAGACCAGGGTTCGAATCTCAGCTCTGCCTGTTCAGTAAGCCAGCACCTATTCAGTAGGAGACCGTAGGCAAGTCTCTCTAACACTGCTACTGCCTATAGGGCGCGTCCTAGTGGCTGCAGCTCTGGCGCTTTGAGTCCACCAGGAGAAAAGCGCGATATAAATGTTATTTGTCTTGTCTTGTCAAATGATGCCGTGCGCTGCTGATTGTCTTCAGAGCCAGGCTCTCCTCCTAGGTCCCCCTCCTGCTACTGTGCGCTCTGCCGCTGCCCACTCCACCCTCCCTTCCCACAGAGAACCACAGCTGCAGCAAGAATGATAGCAGCAGATGGCAAACGCTCACTCACCTATCCATGATCCAAGCGATAGAGATCCCGTCATCTGAAACCCATCTGTCTCTTCTACAGTGCAGCCGCTCGCTCTGAACTTCCTGATTCTCAGATCAGACAGGAAGTAGGAAGTAGTAATAGTAGTAGTAACAGAGCGGCAGCACTCTAGAGGAGACAGATGGGCTCCGGATGACGGGACCTCTATTGCTTGGATCGCAATAGGTGAATGTGATTCATCTGGTGCTGTCATTCTCCCCCACTGCGGCTGCCTTCTCTGCTGGACTATCGTATTCACTGGGGTGGAGGCTGCATGGTGGCTGTCTAGTTTGGGAGGAAATTGGTTGTTCGGTGGTGGGAGTGGTTATGTAATTCTTTCTGGGGAACGGCTTCCGGTTTGGCGGTGTCCAGAGCTTTCTGCTATTGCCAGGCTGGAGATGCAGGGGGAAAGTGCTGCTGCTGTGATATCTGGCGCCCTCTTCACAGGGGTGCCCCAGCCCCTGAGTGCAAATGTCCCAGCCATTCATCTCTCACTCTGCATTTTGCCGCTGCTATTCCCTGCATTGTGCACCCACAGAGGAAAGCGTGCTGTTGCCCATAGCAACCAGTAGCTCGGCTGCCCGGTGTGTGCGGCATATTGCTGTGCAGCTGCATCTTCTGATTCTATTACGACATGATGGGGGGGGCCCAAATCAGTTACTTTGCTTAGGGCCCCATTTAGCCTTAATCCGGCTCTGGGTAAATATATCAAGCCTTGTCAAGCTTGTCGGGGGAGGATTCGGGGGGAGCCAGCTCTGGATTCCCTGAAACTACAGGGGAGGGGGTGGCCTCATTGGGACCCTGAGGCTCCTCCCTCTCGAGGTAAGTATCCCCCAGGGAGGAGTTTTTGACGTTACAGAGTCTCTTTAAAGTGAAATTAAGATGTTTGGCATAGACAATGTGAACATTTGTTTCCTTTCTCTTAAAGACAATTTAAATGTTCATTTGCAGATTGTTCTGCTAAAACTGAGCTGATGAGTGTTAGATGTAAAGAGGTAATTAATGATGTACTGGTTTTAAGTACTTTTACAGCACAGGGGAATATGTGAAAGCACTATAAAATGCACAACAACAACAACAGCAATTTACTCTCAAGGCTTATTAAAAATATGTCAAACTTTAAAATAGCAAAGGGTTTCTCAAACAAAAGTTCAAGGCTTTCTGTATATTAACATATTTAAACAGAGAATAAAACAAGTAATGATGAATATATATATATGGCTGCTCATCTCTCTGGGATCAGGAAGCCATCTGGTCTCTGTTTTTGAAGATGATTTTTCCCTTGAAGTCTAACTCCCGGTAGTTTCCTGGTAGTCCTGGTCATGGTACCTGACCTGGTAAACTTCAAGTCACTTACACAACACTGAGTGCATGATTTAGGGACAGTTGAAAAGCAGTATGCATCACCCTATACTTGCATTCTGCCATATGGCACACCCTACTTTAACAAAAAATCCACTTTCAGTGACTTAAGAACCTTTAAATCACATAAAAAGAAAGTACAAAACACTTGCTCACAGTAATGACAAAATGAGACAAAGGACATGATTTGTAAGACCCAACAATTATCCAAAATAGCTCTAGTATAATATGGCTCTACACTTACATTTGACCCCAAACTGATGTATGTCAACTTGCAGTACACATCTAATAATGGACAGGTTTAAGGACAGACAGAGGTCCATGAGGTACAATTTTGTCAAATCTTTAAATTATTTAAAACATAATGGGGTTAATTCACTAAGAGAAAAAGCGCAAGTAACCTCCTGTTACTCGCGCTAGGTCATCAGCGTCACTTGACAGGCAATCAGAGTGCAGAGATTGAGTTCTTTAATGTGACTTGACCCCAAAGGAGCTCAGGGTGGGAAGAGTGGAGCGGGTGTAAACTTACTAGCGCTCGCTTTGCTGCAATACAGCAGCATAGTGTGCGCTCCTGTTACTGGGGTTGATTACCGACCTGTTGTTCTTCAGGTAGCTGAAAACTGATGAAAATGGACAGCGCCTTTTAGAATGATGTGCTTCGTACTCTCTCTGTGTAACGATTAACACCTACTGTACTTTCGGCACACACCTATACAAAAAGTGTCTTGGCACCAGCATGAATTTATCATAACAAAAAGGTGTGATTTACGATACATCCTCATTGCCCAAACATACCGTAGTGCAGATTGGGCACTGACCACTCTCTAGTACTGGCTAAGGCCTGCCTTGTACCAAAAGGATGCATTCAGCAAAGAAAGCTTGTTGCGAACTTACATTAAAAGCCTTAGCTATGGTAGACGACAATCTCTACACACAATTTTCGACGGATCAAGAACATAAAATGGCTCCTGAAATGCTGGAGGAGGAAATAAGTGTCGAGTAAATGTGGTCCCAAATAAAGAGAGTGATTTTGCAGGCAGCCACTCAAACATATGGAAAAGCACGAAAAATTGACAGCGATTGATTTACTAAATATGAACAGGAGTTGCGTCCTTTTTTTAAGCACAAAAGAACTGCCCATACAAATCTTCAGAATAACTGCAGATAAGGCTAAACAATCTGCCTACTGCAAAAGCAAATCTCCAGTGCATCTCTCGTCATTTTGCCAACAAATTTTGGGTAAACCTCTGTACGTCCATTCAACACACTGTCAAAATGTCGGCGACTTTTGGAGAATGTGCCAGGGTATCAAATGTTCAACTGGACTGTCAATTAGGAAATGGGCAGCCATCAAAGTAAATGGGGATTCCATCATGGACAAAGGCAAGCAGCTGGAAAGATGGGCACAACATTGTACTCACCTATACTCTGAAGAAGTCAGCATAAACCCCGAAGAGCCGATCAACTTATCAAGTTTTCCAATTGCATCTGATCTTGATGTTTTGCCTCCGTATGAAGAATTTTGTTCTGTGTTTTACCCCCTCCCGACCTCCTAATGCCGATCAGCGTCGGGAGGGAGGCAGCCCCAGGACCGCCTAATGCCTGGGGTGGAGTTTTGCAGGAGATCTTGCGCGCTGATGTGCACGCATCTTCTTTTGAATGACTGAGCTCCACTCTGTCATCAGTCTCCCAGCGGTGATTGCCGCTAGGAGACCGTTAGACGGCGACACCACCATGTATTTACATTGTACAGCGCTGCGATCTACGGCATCGCTCTACTGGGGAACGCCGTGTCAATCGGCTGTCAACTAAAGATGCTCAAGAGCGAGTGGCTCTCATAGGCTGATGCCTATTTCAGCCAATTGCTGTCATTGGCTAGCGGGGGAGAGAGGGTTTAAAAAAATATAAAAAAATAGACACATTTATAAAATAAATAAAAAACAAACGTTTGCAAAAGGAGCGATCAGAGCCCACCAACAGAAAGCTCTGTGGTGGGCAGAAAAGGGGGAATTCATTTGTGTGCTGCATGGTATGGCTCTGCAGAAAGCTTTTAAAGCTGCAGAGCCCTAAATTGTAAAAAAATAGCCTGGTCACTAGGGGTGTGTAAGCCTATGGTCCTGAAATGGTTAAAGGGCTGAAACTGGGTAAAAGTACTGGTTGTGATAACTTCCCTGCTGAGTTACTATGTCTTGGATGTGTCTCATATCCCCTGTACACCCTTTTCCAGCGTTGTTGGGTTGAAGGCACAATACCACAAGATATGAGAAATGCAGATATAGCTACATTATATAAGGGGAAGGGTGACAGAGGAGACTGCAACAACTATAGAGGAATATCTTTATTGAGCATTGCTGGAAAGGTAGTCTTGAAAAGGCTAGAAGCCCTAGCAATGCGCGTCTACCCTGAAAGACAATCCTGGACAATCTACAGATGATATGATATTTGATCCATCAACTCCAAGAAAAGTGCAGAGAACACCACTTACCACTCTACATGACCTTTGTAGACCTAAACAAAGCCTTTGACACAGTAATGCTGGGAATACACTGGTCAATCTAGCCGCCGGAACGACCCCCGCCGCGTCCCCACCCGTCCGCGCGTGCGCGCAGATCGATTACCGCTTGTCCCCGCCGGCGCTCCTTATCAGCCGCTCGATTCCCTGCCATTTCCACAATAACATGCAAGGTTCTGTAATATTTGATGGCAAAATATTCCAAAGCCCTTGATGTAAATCGGGGTGTTAGGCAAGGTTGCATGCTAGCGCCCACGCTCTTTGGAATATTTTTCTTGGCACTGCTACTGGTAGCTTTAAAAAATTGCGATGTTGGAGAATCAGGGGCGGACTGGCCCGGGGGGACGGGTGGCATTCTCCCCCCGGGCCGCCGCCACCTCAATCGATCAGGGCCGGGGCGGTGGTAAAAAAAGTTTAGAGCAGCTCCGCAGCCACTTGATTCAGCCCCGCCCCCAGCAGCCCACTGCTGTTCTGATAGGCTTACTCAGTAGGGCCAGGGAGCAGGGCATTGGCTGAAAGCTGCTGCTTCTCCCGGCATCCTCTCTCTCATTGTGCACCAACAGACTGCGTGGTGCACTGTGTGTATGTGTGTAGGCTCCGCCCCCCGGCCTGTGGAGACCACGCTGACACTGACACACTTGCCAGGCTGCTCTGTGTGGTGTGCATTCATGGGGAGAAGCAGCCAGGGCCCCAGAGAAGAGAGACACCACACTGCACTGGGAGAGAATCAGATGCATGGCTGGGCATTTCTTCTGCTGCTGTGACTCTGCATGCCTGTAAGTTTCTGACACCCCTCCCCCACTCCACAGCATTAGGTAGCCCGTTTTTCCCCTCCCCCTCTAGAGAGGTACCATATCTCCCAGCAGGTTCCCCCCATAGAGGCACTACTGTTCCCAGCATGTCCCTCCCCTCCATAAAGGCACCACAAGTCCCAGCATGTCCCTTTCCCTCAAAAGAGGCACCAAAGCTCCCAGGAAGTCCCCCCCTCCCCAATAGAAGCACTACTGTTCCCAGCATGTCCCTCCCCTCCATAGAGGTACCACAAGGCAGCATGTCCCTTTCCCTCAATAGAGGCACCAAATCTCCCAGGAAGTATCCCCCTCCCTTATAGAGGCACTAAAGCTACCAGCATGCCCCCCCTATGGAGGCACCATAGCCCCATCAAGTCTTCCCCCTATAGAGGCACTACTGTTCCCAGCAGGTCTCTTACCCTCAAAAGAGTTACCACAGCCCCCAGCAAGCTCCTCCCTATAAGCACCACGGCTCCCGTCATGCTCCTTGCCTTCCCTAGAGGCACCACAGGTGTGTACATGTCACCAGGTCATGGAGATGAGGTGCCTGTGAGGATGAAGCACACAGATGGAGGGAGCCCGCTGGCTGGACAGGTGAGTGTGCGCCACTGTAAATACTCTATAGGGGCACCAGGGGAACATTATTCACATTGAAAAAAGCTTGGGGAGCCCTGGGGGCTATCTAATTCTATATGGAGGAGGAGAGGCATGCTGGGAGCTGTGGTGCCGCTTTGGAAGGGGAGGAGCATGATGGGAGCTGTAGTGCCTCTATGGAGTGGGAGAGGTATGCTGGGAGCTGTATCTGTACTCCGCATGCGCAAGTAACATCCACACATGCCCAGTCAAATGGAGTGCTTTTACATGAATGAAAAGAGCCATGCACAAGTGCCTTAGTTCTCCTGGGCATGTGTGGGCCTCATTTGCACATGCCCAGTATGGACATGCTTTTCCCACGGTCAAGCTTCTGCACTGAAAAAACCTATGTGACCATTTCCCTGTACTGTCTGTCACTGCCGTTAGATGGGGTATTGTGAAATACTGAAGGGAGGGGACAGGCAGTGTAACTTTAAGGCTGGTACACACAATGCTATATTCCATCAGATCCACGGGTCGAATTGATAATGTCTGGCATGTATGATCTGCTCCCTATCGAGAACGGGGTCGTTTTTTTTGTTTTTTTTTGTAGTACTAATCTGAAAATCGATCCCATTCTTGATCAGGAACAGATCAGACATGCCGGAAATTATTGATTTGACCCATCAATCTGACGGAAAATAGCATTGTGTGTACTAGGCATTATGAAGCTGGGGGCACCTGCTTCATTTAGGGACACTGGGCACCAGTGACTTAGGGGGTGGGGCTGGTGGTGGCTGCATTAAGCCCATGACTGGGGGGACTCTGGCTGCACCCAACACTGCACTGAGCAGAGGAGGAGACACTCACTGCTATACTACTGTGCTCCCCTGTATGCAGAGCAGCAGCACAGCAGTCTCAGCTCATCCAGCTAGATGTCTGTCCTCTGTAGCGGCCACCTGCTCACTACGACTTGGTTACCCTGAACATCGCCTGATTACACACAATGTGCAGGAGATGGAGATAGACAGAGAGCAGACGGCCACTAGCTGTGGAGGACGGACACATTGCTGGAGGAGGTAAGACTGTCAAGCACCACCGCTGCACCACTACTCTGTTTATACAGGAGGAGAGTGGGAGGGTGACCACTAGGGGAGCTAAATGAGGATAGGGGACCGCTAAACAACCAAACCAGGGCTTACTGTAAAGGGGAGAGGGGACCACAAGATCATTAGGGAAAGTTATACGGAGATCAAGGGACCATAAGACCACCAGGGAATACCTTGAGGGAGATTTTTTAGTATTTATAAAACGTCTTTTGCAGCGTTCTACAGAGTACATAGTCATGTTACTGATTGTCCGCAAAGGAGCTCACAATCTAATCCTACCATAGTCATAGTCTAATGTCCTACCAGATTATTATTATTATGTATTTATATAGCACTGACATATTCTGCAGCACATTGCAAAGTACATAGTCATGTCACTGACTGTCCTCAGAGGAGCTCACACTCTAATCCCACCATAGTCATAGTCTAATGTCCTCCCATATTATTATGTATTATATAGCACTGACATCTTCTGCAGCACATTACAGAGTACATAGTCATGTCAGTGACTGTCCTCAGAGGAGCTCACACTCTAATCCTACCATAGTCTTATGTCCTACCATATTAATAGTATATATTATATAGCACCAGTGGCGGACATACGGCCGTGCAGGCCGTGCCGCCGCACGAGGGCCCCTGACTCCTATCCTCCCTCCCTCACCTCGGGGGGCCCCCTCCCGGTATGCGCGGCGGGAGAGCGGCAAATCCGGGTCTCCAGGCATGCACTAGAGGGCTCAGCCGCTTGGTCTCCAATATGTCGACAGAGTTGGAGACATATTGGAGACCAAGCGGCTGAGCCTCTAGCGTCTGCCTGGAGAGCCCTGAAGACTTCCTGTATTTGCCGCTCTCCCGCCGCGCATATCGGGAGGGGGGCCCCTCGAGGTGAGGCAGGAAGGAAGGAAGGGAGGGAGGGAGGAAGGAAGGAAGGGAGGGAGGGTAGGAGTCGGGCCCCCCACCCGGATAGGTACTCAAAGGGCTACCTGCCTACCCACCCGGCTACCTAACCACCTACCCACCCGGCTACTTACCCACTCACCAGGCTTCCTACCTACCTACCCACCTGACTACCTAACCACCCACCAGGCTTCCTACCTACCTACCCACCCGGCTACCTAACCACCTACCCACCCGGCTACCTACCCACCCACCAGGCTTCCTACCTACCCACCCGGCTACCTACCCACCCACCAGGCTTCCTACCTAACCACCCACCCGACTACCTAACCACCCACCCGGCTACCTACCCACCCACCAGGCTACCTACCCACCCGGCTACCTACCTACCTACCCACCTAGCTACCTACCCACCCACCAGGCTTCCTACCTACCCACCCGGCTACCTACCCACCCACCAGGCTTCCTACCTACCCACCCGGCTACCTGACCACCCACCAGGCTTCCTACCTACCTACCCACCCGGCTACCTAACCACCTACCCACCCAGCTACCTACCCACCCACCAGGCTTCCTACCTACCCACCCGGCTACCTAACCACCTACCCACCCGGCTACCTACCCACCCACCAGGCTACCTACCCACCTGGCTACCTACCTACCCACCCGGCTACCTAACCACCTACCCACCCGGCTACCTACCCACCCACCAGGCTTCCTACCTACCTACCCACCCGGCTACCTACCTAACCACCCACCCGGCTACCTACCTACCCACCCGGCTACCTACCTAACCACCCACCCGGCTACCTACCGGGTTAGTTACCAACCTACCCACCAGGCTACCTACCCACCCACCAGGCTACCTACCTACCTACCCACCCACCAGGCTACCTACCTACCGGGCTAGTTACCAACCCACCCACCAGGCTACCTACCCACCAGGCTACCTAGCTACCAACCCACCCAACCACCCATGGGAGTTGAGCGCCGGATGGAGGCTGGGACAGGAGGTCTGCTGCTGCAGGTGAGTAAATGTTTTTGTTTTTTTATTTATATTAGCAGGTGTATGTTCTGGGCAGGTCTGCCACATGATTGCATGTATTTTCTGCGCAAATCTGCCGACATGATTGCATGTATTTTCTGGGCATATCTGCCGACATGATTGCACGTATTTTCTGGGCATATCTGCCGACTTGATTGCACGTATTTTCTGGGCATATCTGCCGACTTGATTGCACGTATTTTCTGGGCATATCTGCCGACTTGATTGCACGTATTTTCTGGGCATATCTGCCGACATGATTGCACGTATTTTCTGGGCATATCTGTCGACATGATTGCACGTATTTTCTGGGCATATCTGCCGACATGATTGCACGTATTTTCTGGGCATATCTGCCGACATGATTGCACGTATTTTCTGGGCATATCTGCCGACATGATTGCACGTATTTTCTAGGCATATCTGCCGACTTGATTGCACGTATTTTCTGGGCACATCTGCCGACATGATTGCACGTATTTTCTGGGCATATCTGCCGACATGATTGCACGTATTTTCTGGGCATATCTGCCGACTTGATTGCACGTATTTTCTGGGCATATCTGCCGACTTGATTGCACGTATTTTCTGGGCACATCTGCCGACATGATTGCACGTATTTTCTGGGCATATCTGCCGACATGATTGCACGTATTTTCTGGGCATATCTGCCGACATGATTGCACGTATTTTCTAGGCATATCTGCCGACTTGATTGCACGTATTTTCTGGGCATATCTGCCGAAATGATTGCACGTATTTTCTGGGCATATCTGCCGACATGATTGCACGTATTTTCTGGGCATATCTGCCGACATGATGTGTATTTTCTTGAGAAAACCTGCACAATTATGTGAATTTTCTGGGGAAAGGGTCACCAAAACTTGGGCCCACTGTCTTTGCGTTGCACTTTTCAAGGGAACCTGAGGTGAGAATAATCTTGAGGCTGCCATATTTCTCTCCTTTTAAGCAATACCAGTTGCCTGGCTGCCGTGCTGGTCCTCTGCCTCTTATTCTTTCAACCATAGACCCTGAACAAGCATGCAGCAGGTCAGGGGTTTCTGACAATATTGTCAGAACTGAGAAGATTAGCTGCATGCTTATTGCTGGTGTAATTCAGTTTATTACTGCAGCCAAATAGATCAGCAGGGCCGCCAGGCAACTAGTATTGTTTAGAAGGAAATAAACCCTCACCCGGGTTCGCTTTAAGTTACAGTTAGCTCCGCCCTCATCCGGTCATTGCCACGCCCATTTTTGCCGCGGCTCTATCCACACCGGTTGTAGCCACGCCCATATTTTGACGGTCGTAGGGGGCCCACAATTACAATTTTGCACAGGGGCCCACTGCTGGCTGTGTCTGCCACTGTATAGCACTGACATCTGCAGCATTGTAGAGTACATAGTCATGTCACTGACTGTCCTCAAAGGAGCTCACAAGCTAATCCCTACCATAGTCATATGTCTATTGTAGTCTAGAGCCAATTTAGGGGTAAGCCTTTTAACTTATCTGTATTTTTTTAATGTGGGAGGAAACTCAAGTGCCCAGAGGAAACCCACATAGACAAAGGGAAAACCTACAAACCTAATGCAGATAGTACCCTCAAAGGCCCAAAGTGCAACAAGAAAATGTCCCCCACACAATTACACCCCCAGCCTGAAATGCTGACAGGAGGCAAGATGGATGCATGCTTTCTTAACGTAAATGCAAAATGTATTGTTGCTTTAAACTACCATTGAAACATATCTTTATTGCGTGCAAATGTATTTGGGCTGGGGATTCCGTGACCGGGCCTCTAGGTTGTGTTTTCCCCCCAGGCCAAATGGTCCCAGTCCTCCCCTGGTTGGAGTCCAGAAAAGACGGAAAGTTCTTCAACATCAGTCTCCTAAAGTCAACAACCAAACATCAGGCTCTGCATGAGCAAACCAATAATAATATGTTTAATAAAGATATGTTTTTAATAAAAATTTCATTTTGATTAAATTATATATATTCATTTGAGCACTTAAAAGGTACAACGCATTTCATGTGTTCTGGCCTGCTTCTTCAGGTCAATACAGTGCCTGTATCAGGAGCTGTGTCAGCATGAGAGCCTCTCTCGAGTGCTTGAGACAGGCACTCACACTGACACAGCTCCCGATACAGGAACTGTATTGACCTTGTAAGTGCTTAAATAAATATATGGTAATTTTTCCAATAATATTGGTTTGTCATTTCAGAGAGGTAAGATTAATATTGCCTCTTGTATGCAAAGTTGTTTATCAGTTATTATAAACTGGGCACATCCACCAGTATTCTTCCAGTCCCACACCCCTAAAAGGAGAAGTGACCAACCAGCACCTGCACAGCAGACCTGGAAAACTGAACATGGACAGTAATCTACCGCAAGCTCCCAGTCTTTCTCATTCTCTTGGAGGCTATTTTTAACCACAAAGAAGAAGCAGAAACGCCCCTAATCCAGTAAAAATTTACTTTTTGGATGGACCCACACCTTAGCATGAGTCCCATTTTACATGTCCATCAGTCCACCGCTGTCTGATCAGGAAAAATGACCTGCCTAATGTAAACTTACCCTAAAACTGATAGGAATGCATACGCGTAAAGAGCCCTTAACCATTTCATCCGCCCGGACGTGATCATCACGTCCAGGCGGCTGCTCTGTTGTGGTGCCGCGCTTCGGCACGCTCCCATGCGAGATCGCGGGGAACGCCCCCCGTGCCCTGTGCCATTCCCCGGTAGCCCTGGGATCAGTGAACGGTCTCTTATCAAAGGCCACAGTCTGCAAAAAAAAATGTTTCCCCGCCTCCTTGTGCTTCCGGGAAGTGAGAAGCACAAGGAAAAAAAAAAACTCAAGTTGTCTTGTGGCCAAATAGTAAAACTACATCTACATACCGTATATTCCGGCGTATAAGACGACTGGGCGTATAAGACGACCCCCCAACTTTTCCAGTTAAAATATAGAGTTTGGGATATACTCGCCGTATAAGACTACCCCTCTTCCAACGCACACCAAATAAAAAAAAAAAACATGTACTGGTGCTGTGTATGAACAGATACTGGTGCTGTACTGTATGTGTTACCCAGTATATAACAGTATATAGTCAATTGACTGGTTGCATTGGTCAACTCTCCTTAAGTAGACTGGTCAGCTCTCCTTGTCTACCTGTTTATCAGAGCGGTATGAAAGAATAGATTGCGCTCCCTCAGCAGGGAGATCTGAGAGGCGGTAACAGGATAGGGCGTATCACCCGGCATCAATGACACCCGGCGTATAAGACGACCCCAACTTTTCCGACGATTATACGCAGGAATATACAGTACATTTTTCAAGACAATTTACACACTGTATAACATTAAAAATTAACTGTTTATTTTCAAATACCAAAAAATGACCCAAATAAAATTTATAATAGAAAAATAATTACAAATAAAAAAAAAAACACAAAAAGTTACCTAAGGGTCTGAACTTTTTAAATATGCATGTAAAGGGGGTATACTATGAACATTTTTTAAATTATATATCCAAAGCCCAACACTGCCGCTATTGTCAAGAAAGTGTAACAGATGATGTACCATCTACGCCAGCTGAAAAAGTTTGGCCTACCTCAAAATTTTATGGTGCAGTTCTACACTGCAATAATTGAATCCACCATTACATCATCTATGACTGTATGGTTCGGCTCCTGCTCAACATTAGAAAAGGTGAGGCTGCAGCGCATCATCCGAACAGCGGAAAGGATAATTGGCTGTAGCTTACCTTTCCTGCAGGATCTTTACGCTAGAAGGTGTGGAAAGAGAGCAACCAAAATTGCCTCTGACCCTTCTCACCCAGCTCACTCCATCTTCCAGCTCTTGCCTTCAGGAGTAAGATTCCGGTCAATCGCTACCAAAACCTCTAGACACAGGAACAGCTTTTTTCCTCAAGCGGTAGCCATACTAAATGCAGAACCCCGCTAGAGCTGCTAGGACTTGAAAGTAATCAGCACAGAACTGTAAATGAACAATTCTCACATTGATTACTGCCACTATACTTGCATAATGTCTTTGACTTGTAATATACACACTGTCTGTCCTTGTATTGTTTTTGTTTGTGTTTGTTAAGCAACTGCCAAGACAAATTCCTTGTAGGTGCAAACTTACTTAGCGAAATAAAATTGATTCTGATTCTGATTCTGATAAGCTTGTAAATAGTGATGAACACAAAACTGAAAAAATGCACATTTATTTCCAAATAAAATATTGGTGCCATACATTGTGATAGGACAACATTTAAATGGTGTGATAACCGAGACCAATGGGCAAATAAAATACATACCGTAGGTTTTAATTATTGTAGCATGTATTATTTTAAAGCTATAATGGCCGAAAACTGAGAAATAATGATTTTTTTCAATTTTTTCATAGTATTCCTGTTAAATTGCATTTATAAAAAAATAATTCTTAGCAAAATGTACCTCTCAAAGACAGCCTAATTATGTACCTCCCAGAGACAGAGACAGAGAGACAGAGAGAGAGATTTTTTTGTGTTTTCCGGAAAATTCCGCGGAAATACAAAAATTTCCACGGCACTCCGTTTGAGAGGTTTAGCAATTCCGTTCCGACTGCCAGAACCGAAATTGACCTAATTCCGGCCGGAATCACGGAATTAACAATTCCGTGGAATCCAGCGAGCATCCCTAAAGTACATATACATTTGTCCTAGAGTAAATGCACTGTAATTTTTTAAGCTCCAATGTACCTGTGTGACATGCAATAGGCCCTATAATCTGACAGCTCTAAACCACTGTCTGACAGGTTTTGGACTAGTCTATCCCCTGATGGGGGATTCTCAAGGTTTACTTTATTTTTTATTGGGAGCTATGAGAGTACCCCATAATCTTATGGACTGTGTGGTTTGATAATGTCATGGGGCAGAGCCTTAGACTTGCATGCTCTGAATTTCCTGAGAAATACTAGTCTGCAGGGGAGACAAGAGATTAAAAATGCTTATTCATATTTACCACGCCCCTGACACACCCTGAGATCCCCTGGATGAGAAAAAGTTAATTATCTAAGTGTAACCCTTTTTTATTGGTTGAGTAGTGGGAAGAAAACTTTGCAATAATAATGTTTATTGGCAGAAGGACCTGCTATGAAAACTGTAAATATGATTTTTTTTTCCTGGAAGTAGGATCAAAATCAATATCCATCCAGCAAAGATTATTACACCTGTGCGGTGGCCAGGCAGAAGGCACAGCATGTTATTTGAAAATATCTAAATGCTTGCTGCTGATCAAATATGGATTGATCAAAGGGAGCTCTATACAAGCAAAACAGGCTTCCATCATATGGAAACTATTGAAAAGAGTCCTTATAGCTTGTTCACAATTCCATTATATAATGAAGAAAATCGTTAAACACTCATAAAAGCAGAACTATCTGGTACGATGGTGAAGAATTCTGAATCCTCATATCAAATGAGCCTTCCAGGAAGCTTATGGCAGCTTCCACACACATTGTAAATCAAATAAAAAGAGAACACACTGCAGAATACAGCTCAACTTTGCATTTCAAAGTAATCTTATCTTTCTTAGAATTATGATTCAACTGTTAACTTTTCAGATTAAAATGTTTCTAATGCCACCCCAAGATCTGTAATTGACTAAAGGCACTGATTTTTTATATTCACAGAATGTGCCAAAAAGTGATTGTTGATAAAAAAAAATCCAACATGTAGCTAAGACATGCATGGTAGGGGGAGGGATGGCAGGAATGGTAGATCAAAATGAATAAAGGGAAATTGTAGCTTGGTCACCGAATGTTGGCATGACTGTTTTTGATTTGGGAATATTACTGCGATAGACTTCAGCATAGGATTTTTGCAACATGTGGTTGTAGGACATTTTGTTGTCCATGCATACTTGTCATTAACAGTTTCACTGCATGCGATATTTCTCAACACACTCATGACAAATAAAAAGACACTTAATCGCACCTGAAGAATATAAGAAATTAGTTATTTTCAAAATGGGATTCAACTCTGACATACCATTCAAAAAAATGTGTTTTCCAACTTTTTAGTAGGAATACACCATTATCATATTTTCTTTTATGCACAAGTATTATCATCTGTTTACAAGTTACAAGTTTCCAAAGTACAGTTTATCTGCTCTGAAAGCTGTGATTGCATTCTATTGCATAGCCGCTATATTTATAAATTATAATGTATCCAGTCCACTGAGATTTTGTCATCTGCGTACAATTTCTACTTGTATTCAGCAATTTTACTAATACTAGCAGCTGATAAGAAAACAAACAGGATAATGTCATAATTTCCTCAACTTCAGATTTGGATTTCAGCTAAGCTTCCCACTGAAGTAGTGCTGTGTTTAACTGTTTGAATGCTGTTCTGCTACCAATTTTTGTTCTGGTAGTAGGTTTTATGCTGTAAAGAATCTTTTAGAGCAAAGCAGAAATGGTGGGTTTCATACCATTTTAACTTAACTTATCCAAATACCTTACTTTAAACATTGGGCTAAAACTTAAGTATAAATGGTTGTGTACAGTAAGGATGGTCAATGAGATAAAGAAACAGTTAAGTGTATCAGCGCTGCACACATCTGCTGATGGGGGCACCACAGAATGAACCCACTCAATGAGTTGTAAATAATTCCGATTTGATGCAGAATTAAGAAAAGTCTGTATGCAAATATATACAGCTTGAAAATGGACCTGGGGGAACTTGATTGGCCCATTTTCAAGCTGCATAAATTTGCATACAACATTTACATAATTCTGCATTAAGTCGAAATTATTTGCATCTCTTTTACCGTCCCTACTTTACACCAACGGTTGTCTTCAGTACATTTTAACTTTAGAATATATCAATTACAGTTTGAAGTCACCTGCTCAGTTTTTCCAGGTGTGCACAGACCATTTCACAAGCTCAGGTTGATTTCAGATAGCAACCCAAACCCTGAACTTTAATCTCAAATCTGCAGCCCCACCATAACCTTAAATCTTTCAACGGAACAACTTGACTCCAGCCATTTCAAGAGTACACAAATATCCTTCCCTAGTTCAAACTTAGGTTGATGCAAGATAGTGGTCTGATTACTATCTTCCATCAACCCCAACGAGATTGAATGGATCTGCAGGTATTGCAAGAATAATAAACTAAATGCGTCAACAACTGTGGAGTTGACCGTGGACTTCAGAACACACTGCCACCATTTAATGTATTCTTTTCTCCTCCATCACTGCCTGGTATACAAGGCAAATGCAAGTTCCAGAGAATAATCAGTGCTGCTGAAAAGATCAGTGGAGTAGCAATAGAGGGTGCAGAGGTTGCGACCGCATCTGAGCCCTTAGGCCAGAGGGGCCTCAAAGGGCCCACCTTCAACTACAGTATTAGCTCTTTTATTGGTCTTATGCTGGTAATTATCACTTCTATAGATGCTTTGAATAGTAGTAATCATTAACAAACTGTTCCCATCCCCTTCTTGCACCTCTGACACTGTGGTCAGTCTTGGCAGGTTTCGGTGTGCTGTATCAATTGTTATGTATAGAGTGCTTAGGGGGGCCCAATATAAAACTTGCACTGGGGCCCATAACTCCTTAGCTACGCCATTGGAGAAGATCATTTGGTCACTCCTGCCAACAGTATAATGCACGATCCCTCCCATGCCAGCAGCAGCTTCTTCAACCTCCTTCCCTCAGGTTGCCTCTACAGGACCAGCAAAACCCCCAGGCACAGGAATACCTTCTTCCCCTAAGCAGTTCTTCTACTGATCTCAAGCCCCCTTCCCAGTGATACCTCCCAGACTCCTCCTCCACCTTTTCTAGAACTACACCTATGTCCTATTCTCATATGCGTGGCCTTATGTTTGTCTTTCACCTGTTACACTATGCCGTATGTAGTTATTTTGCACTATGCTACTTGCCATGTGTACCACAAATAATTCTGGGCTCTGCACTTCTCACACTTGGTGAATAAAGGTGATTCTGATTTAGGGTTCTTTCACATTATGTGCATTGCAGTGAACCAATTTACATTGGCACGCTGGCTCTGCAATGTATCAATTTTCACCTCAATAACCCAAACTGAGCTGGGCACTACCAGACAATGCACATGTTACGCCTGTGCTACAAATGACTGGCGCTGACCTACCATATGTTGTGATGCGTGTGTTATTGGAAAACTAATTTTGTAATCTTTTGCATTGCAAAGTGCAATTAATTCAATGTGACCTCACCCTTAATTTCAATAAGTCCCTTAAAGAGAATCTGTACTCTAAAATTCTTACAATAAAAAGCATACCATTCTCTTCATTATGTTCTCCTGGGCCCCTCTGTGCTGTTTCTGCCACTCCCTGCTGCAATCCAGGCTTGTAATTACCAGTTTTAGGCAGTGTTTACAAACAAAAGACTGGCTTCTAACCAGAGTATCATAGGCTGAGAACCTGCTTACTGTGTGACTCATGCAGAGCTTGGAGAGGGTGTGTAAAGCTTCTGCCAATGACAAGCAGTGCTGCACATTCCACACATTCCAGCCTAAGCCCGACAGAGCCGACAGAGGAAAGAAGATAAGACTTATTACAGAGACAGTGCAACTAGGAAAGCTGCAGTAAGACAGACCACATTAGAACAGGTGTAGGAACTTATAGGATAGAAGAAATAAGGCTAAAAATGTTGTTACAGAGTCTCTTTAATCTTTAGCCTCACCTTAGCTTTAATGATAATATTTAAGCTCAGCGAATTAGCTCTCAAGAATTGCTGTAACACAAAAGCAATAATACTTAGACCACAAACTATCATTCTGAAAAGCAAAATTTGCCATAAATATTTAATGACTGGCAAAAAAAAGGGAAAACAGAACCCCAAGGCAAATATCTAAATTATAGTTTAGAACTAGAACTAGAATAATCACCACACCTGCATTATTGGTTATCTTATCGTTCTTGTTGGATTTGTTTCTGATCAATAGTATTTTTGATTAGGTCCTATCACCAGCAAATTCAGTGTTTATTTTCCCCCTCACTGATAAGAAGTAATTCATAGTTCTAAAAAATGATGGTTTGAAAAGTCATTAAGTTAGAAATTGTTAACAGAATTTACCAACAGTGCAAGGGGTTTGCTGACGCACGTCCGTGACGGACCTTCACTGTGTTGATTTCAAACAGTCCGTTGGGTGCTGAGAAGAAAAGGATGTTTGCTGTACGTGTCAGCATGTGCTAAACAATCACTGTAAAACATCAGTGCTCTTCACTGCGAATTGCCTTCCCTTTAACATTGTTAGTAAATTCTGCTATCTGGCACATAGCTGTCATTACAAATATCCCAGAGTGTGGTCAGCATTAAATAGGATCTAAAAGAATCACCCAGAGGGCTTTGCTAACCAGAGCAGGGACAAGGGCCTCCAGCACCCAAGGCTGAAACACTAAAGTGCGCCCCTCCATCCCTCCCACCCAAGCTGTCACACACTGATTGCTATTAGACTAAGAGGGCCACAGGGCCCACAACCTCCCCAACACCTTAATATCTAGTTATCTGGCTTGCAGTCACTGCTATGTATCCCCTTTTCTTATTTATTTCTGCTTCATACACAATTAGGAATGACAGCTGAATGAATTGTGCGCCCCCTCCTACACTACACCCTGAGGCTGGAGCCTCTCCAGCCTATGCCTCGGCCCGGCCCTGTTGCTAACAACCAATAATTTTATCAACAAAAGTGGAATTTTTCACTGAAACACAATCCTAACCTTAACTTTTTATACATCCAACAACACTAATCTAATATGTAGTTATATAGTGCTGATACATTTAATGCAGCCGTTTGCAGATGGAAACAATGCCAACAGCCTAACAGTCAAATAAATGCCAGTGAAAAGGATATTAAAAACACCTAACTGTAACAATTGGTGTCAGCAACACAGATATTCTGATTATTGGTGATCTGCAGTATCACCAATAATACAGATGCTATACCTGATTATGTGGTGATCTGCAGAATCACCAATAATACTAGTATAGCTAGACACAGGACACCCAATGTGAGATTGTGTTTGGTGCAACAGTATTCAGAGAAGTTATCTCCCGAGAAGCGGGAGATTCAGACACTACTGCAGCCAAGGATTCCCTGAGGAGCAGGGAATCAGACTGCACTGCAGCCAGTGGTCCCCTGGGGGGAAGGTTCCCACTGACTGTGCTGCAAGATGATCTCCTGAGGTGGAGGTAATACAGACTGTACTGCAGCCGAGAATTCCCTGAGGATCAGGGAATTCGGATTGTACTGCAGCCAGTGGACACCTGAGGAGCAGGAACCACTGGCTGAGCTGCAGGACAGAGAACTGGTGGAATGAATGATTATGATCGGACTGCAGCCAGAGACTCCCTGAGGAGCAGGGAATCAGACTGTACTGCAGCCAGTGGACGCCTAAGAGGTAGGAACCACTGGCTCAGCTACAAGATGATCTCCTGAGGAGCAGGTGACCATAAGCCTGTGCTTGCAGCTGAAGAACACCTGAAGAGCAAGTGTAACGGATAGTACAGTGAGGCTAATCACCCAAGGGTTGGGTGAAAGCCAGAAAGGTCAGACAAGCAAGGTTGGCAACACACGGACAGATAAAGTACAGAGACGGAAGACTGATTCGGTATCCGGGTACAGATAATGTCGGCAACAGGTTATCACATAGGCGGAGGTACCGAATCAGCGAGCAGGAGAGAGGTCAGGAAAGCCAGAGATCATAACAGGTAATAAAAATATAACAATCCTAATGTAGGTGTGAAGTCCTTGGTTTCAACACCTAGGAACTAGTCTAACATATAAACAGTAGCAACGTAGCAATCTCCTAGTCTTAGGTATGAAGTCCTTGGTTTCAACACCTGGGAACTAGTCTAACACATAAACAGTAGCAACGTAGCAATCTCCTAGTCTTAGGTGTGAAGTCCTTGGTTTCAACACCTGGGAACTAGTCTAACACATAAACAATAATACTTTAAAGGCTATCAATGGAATCTGACTAAGTGTGAATTCCCAGCTCCGGCTGGTTCTAACACACTGTAAGATCTGACTGGGGTCTGAGTGCTCACACGTAAGCATTCGCAACAGCAGACAACTTGCAACTGACAGTCAAGTCCTATATATACCCAGAGCGCTCCACAGCGCCGCCCCAGTCACTCAGCCAATCAGGAGCATAGCTGGAGTCAGCTGATCGGCATGATCAGCTGACTCCCCTTCTGCCAGCATAAAGGTCCTGTCGCCTGGCACGCGCGTAGCTTTCAATCTGTTTGCACTAGAAGGACCAGGTGAACCAGCAGCATGTTGCTGCGCGGCAGAAGCCGCTGGCTGGAACGCGGAGATAGCCGCCATGCCGCTTGCCCACGCGGCGGCATCTCCGCTATTCATTACACTAACCTTCCAACCAGGTACTGACTGAGCTCTCTGGATATCTGCAATCTGCTGAAAGGGAATCTGAAGTGAAAATAAACTTATGAGATAATGATTGTATGTGTAGTACAGCTAAGAAATAGAACATTAGTAGCAGAGATATGAGTTTAATATTGTTTCCAGTACAGGGAGAGTTAAGAAATGTCAGTTGTTATCTGTGCAAAAGAGCTTCTCTGAGCTCTCTGACTAATTTAGTCAGAGAGTAATGGTACATTCTGAAGCACTTATCTCAACCTGTCTCTCGCTGTCTCTTGTTTGTTTAATGTTTTTCTGCCAGGAAGTTCAAAGTGTCATTAGCTCTGCTCTGTTTTATCATTTAAAATACAGCGTGTAATTTGTAAACTGCAAATACTAGAGAATGATGCAATGTAATAGAAACAGCTATATAACTGAAAATAAAAATATGAGACTCTTTACTTTGGTACTAATGTTCTATCAATTATCCTTACTACACATACAATTCATATATTTTTCGACTTCAGTGTCACTTTAATTATATGCTATGACTGTGCTAGGGTGTGCAACAAAACAAAAAAACAACAACAAATTGTATGGAATTTTATGCAATGCATGTATGTTGCAATGGAGTTCCCCAGTCTCCACGAGAAACATATATAAATATTGTTCAAAGGGCTTCAGCACACAACAGGAAAAAAGAGCAACAGGGGCTTTACAGCAATAGCACAAGCGCTAAAGCTCACCGACTGCACCAAAGTTTCCCCAATATGGTGAGTTCTGCTCTAATAGTGCAACAATGCGAGTTCTCTCTCTCAGCTGTTTACTAAAACCTTTTGTATTTACATATTTTTCATGAGGAGATTGGAAAACTCCATTGCTGGATGTGGACATTGCATAACATTTGGTCTGTGCTGCTCACCCCTTGCAATATATATATATATATATATATATATATATATATATATATATATATATATATATATATATATATATATATATATATATATATATATATATATATATACATACATATATATACAGTGGCTTGCAAAAGTATTCAGCCCCTTTGAACTTTTCCACATTTTGTCATATTACTGCCACAAACATTAATCAATTTTATTGGAATTTCATGTGAAAGACAAAGTGGTGTACACATGAGAAGTGGAACGAAAATCATACATCATTCCAAACATTTTTTACAAATAAATAACTGCAAAGTGGGGTGTGCGTAATTATTCGGCCCCCTGAGTCAATACTTTGTAGAACCACCTTTTGCTGCAATTACAGCTGCCAGTCTTTTAGGGTATGTCTCTACCAGCTTTGCACATCTAGAGACTGAAATCCTTGCCCATTCTTCTTTGCAAAACAGCTCCAGCTCAGTCAGATTAGATGGACAGCGTTTGTGAACAGCAGTTTTCAGATTCTCAATTGGATTTAGATCTGGACTTTGACTGGGCCATTCTAACACTTGGATATGTTTTGTTTTAAACCATTCCATTGTTGCCCTGGCTTTATGTTTAGGGTCGTTGTCCTGCTGGAAGGTGAACCTCCGCCCCAGTCTCTCGTCTTTTGCAGACTCCAAGAGGTTTTCTTCCAAGATTGCCCTGTATTTGGCTCCATCCATCTTCCCATCAACTCTGACCAGCTTCCTTGTCCCTGCTGAAGAGAAGCACCCCCAGAGCATGATGCTGCCGCCACCATATTTGACAATGGGGATGGTGTGTTCTGAGTGATGTGCAGTGTTAGTTTTCCGCCACACATAGCGTTTTGCATTCTGGCCAAAAAGTTCCATTTTGGTCTCATCAGACCAGAGCACCTTCTTCCACATGTTTGCTGTGTCCCCCACATGGCTTGTGGCAATCTGCAAACAGGACTTCTTATGCTTTTCTGTTACAATGGCTTTCTTCTTGCCACTCTTCCATAAAGGCCAACTTTGTGCAGTGCGCAACTAATAGTTGTCCTATGGACAGATTCCCCCACCTGAGCTGTAGATCTCTGCAGCTAGTCCAGAGTCACCATGGGCCTCTTGACTGCATTTTTGATCAGCGCTCTCCTTCGGCCTGTGAGTTTAGGTAGACGGCCTTGTCTTGGTAGGTTTACAGTTGTACCATACTCCTTCCATTTCTGAATGATCACTTAAACAGTGCTCCGTGGGATATTCAAGGCTTTGGAAATCTTTTTGTAGCCTAAGCCTGCTTTAAATTTCTCAATAACTTTATCCCTGACCTGTTTGGTGTGTTCTTTGGACTTCATGGCTTGTTGCCCCCAATATTCTCTTAGACAACCTCTGAGGCCATCACAGAGCAGCTGTATTTGTCCTGACATTAGATTACACACAGGTGCACTCTATTTAGTCATTAGCACTCATCAGGCAATGTCTATGGGCAACTGACTGCACTCAAACCAAAG